>NC_041382.1:750568778-750571055 GCF_002162155.2 Triticum dicoccoides
GATGTGCGGCCGCCTGTGCATCCGCGGCCTGGCGCGCCTCCTCCTCGGCCTCGCGCTGCTCCTTCTCGAGGTCGCGCTCGAGCATCTCCTTGTACTCGCCGCGACGGCGCTGGCGCCACATCTCGACACTAGTGCAGAACCAGGCAATAACACCGTTTCGTAAGGCCCTTTAGTGCCGGTTCCATAACCGGCACTAAAGTGTGGGCACTAAAGCCCCCCCTTTTAGTACCAGTTCAGCACGAACCGGTGCTAAAGGGAAACCACGTGGCACGAGCCAGCTCCGGGGGCCGGGAGCCCTTTAGTACCGGTTGGTAACACCAACCGGTACTAAATGTTTGTGGGTTTTGTTTTATTTTGTATTTTTCAATTAAATTTGTGTTATCAATTTAATGTAGGATTGTTTTACGTTATAATGAGTTGTAGTCATTGTCATCATAATCATCATCATCATCGCATATTAATAAATAAATAAACTCTAGCTAGCTAAAAATTATCGTAGTCATCTAATTACCACTATTTAATCATCATAGTCATTACCGCTAGCTATCTAATCATCACCAACACTGGCTAACTTAAAGAGAAAACATTCACTTTGTAACAGAAGCAAAGATATCATCGAGTTCAACATAATCATCACCAACATCGAAGTTCAGGACACGGACATGAGACACTAATTAAGAGCATGAACTAGTGCTGCTCCCTCTCAGGTAGAATAGCATAGAACATGTATAGCTCTTCTGATTCATCATACTGGAGCATGCAGATGAATCTGTCTCCTAATCTTGGGTTGCGCTTCTCCTTGCTGCCCCCTGGTACTTCTCTGCGATCGTTAACAATTTTGCTCCAATCTTTCACTATTAAGCATTCTTCGCTTTCAGAAATCCTGAATGCACTCATGTGCAATGTAGGATATCTTGGCCATAAGCTAACCATTGACATGTCACCTTTAGTCTCGATCCACTGAGGCACAACTGTCATTAGAAGTCCCTGTTGAAGAACATCGTATAATAATTAATATACTAAGCAATGAAAGTTTAGCTTCAAAAATAATGTATGCAAAAGATGCACTAATTATGGACAAATAGTTAAAATCTTACCATCTTTCGATTATAGATGTGACCGTAGTTCAATATGATCACCATTGGTCGCACGTTTTGAGTATTAACATTTTTAAGTTCAGGAAAAAAAATTGTCTTGACAGTATTAAGATCCTCAAGCCATGAAACATAATGACTTATCTCCTCGTAGTTTAGTTGAGCCCCGGAGTAGTAGTAGGTCCTGTCTACCAAGCGCCGGACCTGTTTGCTTGAACCGAAATAAGCTGACAATACAAATTAGTTGTCAACTATTTTTGAATAAACTGTATCAAAGATATAAACATATGCATGCATGGTTGAGAAAAACTCACATAATGGTAGAACTGGAGGCGTTTGCACATCGACCCAGATGTCTATATTACCTTCAACATCATCTTCCGGACGAATATCAAAGGTGACAACCATAAGCCTTGCATAGTGCTTGCCAAGTTTGGCATTCAAAATGGGTGTATGTGTCTCCATTATATAATTTGACGTTGAAAGTATATGCATGCTCCGTCTTCAAGTAAACTCTCTTTACCTCCATATCATCTATAGCACTAAAACATATCTTATTCAAGACAAAAATTCTTGCATGACAGGGGATGCGCTAGTAGAGTAGTGAAAAATTAAAATTATAAGTTGAAGCAAATGAAGCAATAAGTTTTGCATTCAAATAATAATTGACAAAGTGACTTACTATATCAACTTCGAATGTCTCATCCAGCTTGATGCTGAAGCGCCTACCATCAACAAGGAAATTTCTGTCGCACAGGCCACGCTGGTCTTCACAGTGTTTGCACATAATGAAATCTTTTTCGTCGTCAGATGACATTTCCTATGTTCATATAGGTGAAACATTAAACACCTATTACTATCTAAAATTAATTAATATCTAGCCAAATATATATTCATCTAACATTTGACATTAATATATCTAACTATATTCATCTCTAACAATTGACATTACTATATATTTAACTTTTCTATCTAATTCATCTAACATTCGACATTAATCTAATATTTATATAAACTCAAAATATATAAAAAATTAAATAAACAGAAAAACTCATTAACAATTAATATTTTAATTAGATCATCAAATCTCAGATACCTAAATTTTCTTACTAAAAATAAACTAGTTATATTAATTATTGAACTAGTTCAAATCTCATATACCTAAATAAACTAGTTATATTAA
>NC_041382.1:750571418-750573224 GCF_002162155.2 Triticum dicoccoides
AAAAACTCATTAACAAATAATATTTTAATTAGATCATCAAATCTCAGATACCTAAATTTTCTTACTAAAAATAAACTAGTTATATTAATTATTGAACTAGTTCAAATCTCATATACCTAAATAAACTAGTTATATTAATTATTGAACTAGTTCAAATCTCATATACCTAAATAAACTAGTTCGACAATTTTCTTACTAAAAATAAACTAGTTATATTAATTATTGAACTAGTTCAAATCTCATATACCTAAATAAACTAGTTCGATAATTTTCTTACTAAAAATAAACTAGTTACATTAATTATTCAACTAGTTCAAATCTCTAGTTCGACAATTTTCTATCTAGCTAATTCATCTAACATTCGACATTAATCAAACATTCGATCATCTAATTAACTTTTCTAAAAAACAGAAAATAAGTAAAAAAAATGTGTGTGTGTGTATGTGTGTGTAGTGTGTACGTATATATGCATGTGTGTGTATGTGTGCGGCCCCGTATGCCGCCGCCCCGTACGTACGAGCGGGGGCACCGGCATACGGGGCGGGGGCGGCGGCGTACATACGGGCGGGGGCGCCGCCATACGGGCCGGGTGCGACGACGACGGACGGCGGCGCGGCGGCTATACGCGAGAGCGAGAGACGTACGGGACCGCGGCGGGACGACGACGGACGGCGGCACGCGGCGATTGGGGCGGCGGCGCGAGACGGCGACGACGACGGGCGGCGGCGGGGACAGCGACGACGATGACGGACGACGAGCGACGGGCGGCGAGGACGGGTTCGAGCGGCGCGAGAGGTTGGAGACGAAAGAAGTGGGAGATCTAACTGAATTTTTGTAAGTGTTGTATATATAGGAGAGGACTTTAGTACCGGTTGGAGCCACCAACCGGTACTAAGAGGCGGGAAGTGCAGGCCTTTAGTACCGGTTGGTGGTTCCAACCGGTACTAAAGGGTGGTCTTTAGTACCGGTTGGAGCCATCAACCGGTACTAAAGGCCTCGCGCTGCCACCCCAAAGTTTAGTCCCACCTCGCCGGGCGAAGGGCAGCCGCACTGGTTTATAAACCCAGCCGCGGCTACCTCTTCGAACTCCTCTATATAGCAGGCTTCTGGGCCTAATTAATTAGGGCACGCTGCCCTGTGAACCTGCTCGCCTTTTTGGGCCTGCATTTGCACACCCTAGGTCTGGCAGGCCCACTGGACAGCGCGCCAATAAAATTTTTATATAGTTTTTCTTTTTTGCATTATTTATTTTCTTCTATTTATTTTTGAGTAGTTTTTTATATAGTTTTTTCTTTTCTGCATTATTTATTTTCTTCTATTTATTTTTGAGTAATTTTTTGTATAGTTTTTTTATTTTCTGCATTATTTCTTTCCTTCTATTTATTTTCTTCTGGAAATTGAATGTTGCATACCGAATAATTAGGTAAATGACCGAAAAACAACAAATGATGTCAGAACATGTTGGAAATTGATGACGTCGCTTTGAATGCTGCATACTGAACACAAAAGAAGTCCGGAGTTCAAATAAGTTTAAAAAAGATTGAAGTGGCCGTGTAACAGATGGGTTCTCGTCCGAAACCCTGATACTCCAAAAGAGTATGTCCAGTTTGTACATGAAGTGCGTCCAGTTTTTGCCGTGACCCTCTCTACTCTTTCGCGCATGCTATGCGGGTGATATGATGATACCATGTCAAGTTTCAACATTTTCAGAATTCATTTTGTAGTGATTTTCAATTTCACGGTCATTTAGCTCTCTAAACAATTAGGTAAATGACCGAAAAACAAAAAATGATGTCAGAACATGTT
>NC_041382.1:750573342-750624841 GCF_002162155.2 Triticum dicoccoides
GTGGCCATGTAACAGATGAGTTCTCGTCCAAAACCCTGATACTCCGAAAGAGTTTGTCCAGTTTGTACACGAAGTGCGTCCAGTTTTTGCCGTGACCCTCTCTACTCTTTCGCGCATGCTATGCGGGTGATATGATGATACCATGCCAAGTTTCAACATTTTCAGGATTCATTTTGTAGTGATTTTCAATTTCACGGTCATTTAGCTCTCTAAACAATTAGGTAAATGACCGAAAAACAACAAATGATGTCAGAACATGTTGGAAATTGATGACGTCGCTTTGAATGCTGCATACTAAACACAAAAGAAGTCTGGAGTTCAAATAAGTTTAAAAAACATTGAAGTGGCCATGTAACAGATGAGTTCTCGTCCGAAACCCTGATACTCCGAAAGAATTTGTCCAATGTGTACACGAAGTGCGTCCAATTTTTGCCGTGACCCTCTCTGCTCTTTCGCGCATGCTATGCGGGTGATATGATGATACCATGCCAAGTTTCAACATTTTCAGGATTCATTTTGTAGTGATTTTCAATTTCACGGTCATTTAGCTCTCTAAACAATTAGGTAAATGACCGAAAAACAACAAATGATGTCAGAACATGTTGGAAATTGATGACGTTGCTTTGAATGCTGCATACTAAACACAAAAGAAGTCCGGAGTTCAAATAAGTTTAAAAAACATTAAAGTGGCCATGTAACAGATGAGTTCTCGTCCGAAACCCTGATACTCTGAAAGAGTTTGTCCAGTTTGTACACGAAATGCGTCCAGTTTTTGCCGTGACCCTCTCTACTCTTTCGCGTATGCTATGCGGGTGATATGATGATACCATGCCAAGTTTCAACATTTTCAGGATTCATTTTGTAGTGATTTTCAATTTCACGGTCATTTAGCTCTCTAAACAATTAGGTAAATGACCGAAAAACAACAAATGATGTCAGAACATGTTGGAAAATGATGATGTCGCTTTGAATGCTACATACTAAACACAAAAGAAGTCTGGAGTTCAAATAAGTTATTAAAAATAAAAAAAAGGTGCAATGCTGGTTAATTTGCTTCAAGCCATTCGGAATAGTGTAGACTGCACTGCACATAGCTAAGTGCAATTTATGCTATTCCGCAAGGCTTGAAGCTAATCAACATGTAGGTGAGCATTGCAACTCTTCGTCATTGTTTGTGCACTCACGGCTTATAAATCGCTCATACTGCCTCTTTCTTGACGAGGTGGGACAAAATCAGCTTACAAAGAAACTCTAGTACCGGTTCATGGCATGAACCAGTACTAAAGGTCTTCGTGGGGGCCCCGGACTGACCATAGCCTGAAACAGCCTCATTAGTACCGGTTTGTGGCATGAACCGGTACTAAAGGTTACGCACAAACCGGTACTAATGATGCCCGCCCGCCTAGCCGTTGGAACCGGCACTAATGGTCACATTAGTGCCGGCTCAAATTCAAACCGACACTAATGTGCTTCACATTTGACCCTTTTTCTACTAGTGCGAGGTACGCCTGCTCCTGCGCCGGCGTCGCCCCAGCCAAACCGGTGGCGCGGACACCCACTCGCGCACCACTCCATTCCAGGAGAAGCGCGCGATGGGCTCGGGCTCCGGCTCCGGCTGCGGCTCTGGCTCCGGCTTGATGGGGGACGGCGGGGCCACCGGCGGCACCACGCTGTCACCCGCCGCGGAGAGGGCAAGGGCCTGCGCCATTGCCGCATCGTAGTGGGCCTCCTCTTCCGCCTCCGTCGCCTCCGCTCTGCACCGCTCGTCCTCCTCGCTCTCCCGGTAGACGGCCGCAAGGGCCACCTGGTAGGCGTCCTCCGCCGCCTGGTCCTTCTCGCGGACGATGAGCGGTGTTGGCCTCCGGTCGACCTCGCGCACGCCCCGTCGCCTCGCCTCCTCGTGGTCGAAGGCGAACCACCTCGCCCAGTTGGGCGAGTCGGTTGCGTAGGCCTTGTCGAGGCGCTGCTCCCATTAGACATAAAAAAAATTAATCAGGTTGTTCCACTTAGCTCATTGGGAACCCACCATTACCGTTTAGCAGCAGCAGCAGAGGGGTCACAGGCGGGCAGCCATGCTGCACTCGTCTCTTCTCCATCGGGGTGAAGGTAGAGCAGCGTCGCTGCAGCGCTACCCAACCCAAACCAGTGATCCGGAACAAGCCATCCACCGGAAGGCGTCGGTCGACTGCGCTACAGATTCGTCGCATGGCGACCCAGGCTTTGCACTAGCCGAGGCCCATGAGCCAGCCGCTCATGAGTCGGCATGCAGGGGCGAGGTGCAAGTGCTCCGCCGCCGCTCTTCGCGAAGCGACTTCTGCTTGTCGTCGCCTTCCCTTGCTCCGTCGCCTCCTGCTGTGTTGGGCAAGAGTCATCGGCCGGCGGCGGCGCCACCGCTGCTGCCTGCTGCCACAACCACGGGCACTCGCATTCGACCACTATGCTTAAAGGAGCGTTGCAATCGAGTGGTATAACTCACCCGCGCTGTCCTTTACGTGAAGGGGCTGACAGGAGATTTGCTAGTAGAGCACGTATGCCATGTATTTAAGTGGGATCCCACTTATACCCATGAAACCCATATAAGTTGTAGCGGGCTGTTAGCTATTGCCCACCAAATCATGTTGGAACTAAGTGGGACGTGGTGGGACTCCTACAGACAATCCCACTTGCAGCCTGAAAGCACATACACAAGAACTGTCGCATACGACTTTGTGCTCTATATTTGCCTACATTAAAATATCTCTTATCAATTACAGTTTTGCTAAAGCACATCTAGATGTGCCATAAGTATTGCACATCTAAGTCATATGTCATTGATCTTACATTAAGATTCGTGTGAATATTTTCTTTCTTTTTTTCTTTTTCTTTTATACTTGATTCACTCATTTAAATGTACAATAATTAGGATGTGCTCTAGACACACCCTATTAAATAAATAGAATATCCCGTCAAGTGCGGCGATGGCGTGGACAAGCTCTCCGGTACTTGTACCAATCGGACAGCGACGCGTTTCAGGCTGTATTGAATGCGATCGTATAAACACACACCAGACATCCGCATGCAACAGTGGAATACGAAGACGGTTCCGTGTAAACAAACTGTGGTCCCAATGTGCTCCTGAACCATTGGTACATGTCTCTTAGAGCGAAACAGAATCTAAAAATAAAATGACGAGAATTCAGAAGATCATGCACATACCTAAAAATCATGCCACTTTAATCGCACGATAGTCTCATTGATAAACACTAGTAGAGTGCCCGTGCGTTGCCACGGGCTTTTGAATATATTGCTAGAATTATATAAACATAATACATGTTAAATTTCACGTGAAGAGAATAGATAGCACAAGAAAAATCAGCTAATAATTAAAGTTAACTTCACTTGCAACGTAAATTGATAACAAAAAAGGCAATCTGATGACTTATACATATAGAGAGATTATCTAACTAAAACCAGTTACAAATTAAGATCCATTTGATGCGCTTAAGAAATTCTCGCACAATATTAAGAATATAGACTTTAGCTCCATTCACATGAAATTTGAACAAGTATAACTAAAAAAAACCTCCTCAACTCATACCCAACCAGCACAAGCAATATATATAATTAGCACGAAGAATTCACGTCGAAAATCTTAAAATATGTAATGGAGAATACTCATTGGGCACAGTGGATGAACTAATTCTTCACCGTTCCACCAAAGCATAAAATAATATAAATAGTCACACGCATCCCTACAATTTTTGAAATTAATATTATTTTGAATGTTACAATAATGCAATATATAAATTTATTGTTCGTCTATGCTCATTGGAATACCAAGCAGAAATTAGCATGTCCACATTTTGGTAGTTGACAGGTTAGTCTGCTGGGGTGAACGTTTGACATGGGCCAGGTGATAGTTGTTGATGTGCTAGGTTCCTCAAAAATTAATTAGCATGTCCACATTTTAGTAGTTCTATTATTCATGAATGCAATATTTGATTAACCCTTTTTTAGAAATCACGTAAGAGGAATTTCCACCACATACCCAAACACTTGTTTTTCATTTTCAATGCTCAAACGTGAAAACCAGGATATTGTCAAGTGGAGCATGTGTCCGGTTCTACCGTCAGAGTAAGTGTCAAGTATAATCCTTGGGATGGAATTTACTAAAGCTAGTGCTTAACCTAACATTAATAGCTTGATAGAGATTTGCCTCAAAAACTCCATGGCCAATGAACTGCATAGTCCAACAGAACAGCTTTGCTACCAATCCCACCTAGGAGAAAAATCAATAATTTATGATCAATCAATTTGTGTTATGTGATCTTTTTTGTTTGTTATTCCCTCTATTTCTAAAAATAAGCCTTTTTAGATATTTCATTACGGACTACATACGAATGGATATAGACAAATTTTAAAGTGTAGATTCACTCATTTTGCTCCATATATACTCTATATTGAAATCTCTAAGAAGGCATATATTTAGGAACAGGAGGAGTACGAAGCATCTTCAACATCACAAACTAAAGGCTTATATTTAGGAACGGAGGGAGTACAATTGACAATCAACAGCACAAACTATGCTCCATCCTACATCCTAAAAGCAAATAAATGAAAATTTTCACGGAGTTAGAGCAACTGCAACACACCGACCCATTTTGTCTTTTCGTGTCCGCACAGACGAAAAAGTTTGCCCAATGCAATCATCGCCGCCGCAACGCCATCGCGTCCGCTCCCCCGCGCACGCAAGAACAACAAATGCATGAGCAACATATGCAGTCACCGCTGCCGCGCAAGCAGGAACAAACAGCAGCCAATCACCGCAGCAGCAGTTGCAGTCGCCGCCTCCGCGCTCGCCCACCGCAACGGCCGTCGCGCAGTTCTGCCGCCGCGCTCTAGACTCCATGGATCCCAAAATGGACCTCGCGAGCGCCGTGACAGGCAGCGCCCGCCCATGACAAGGAGTCCCTCACGAGCTCCACGACGAATAGTGCCACGCCACAGCATCCCTCCGCGGGCGTGTGCTCCTGGTCGACGCAGGTAGCAGCTGCGCCTGCCTGGTGCTCGCGAGTCCGGCCCGGCCTCGCCTCGTCGTGCCGAGCCGCCTCCCGTGTCCGGTCGCCAACCTCCGCGCCCCCGCGCACGCAGGAACAACAGATGCGTGAGCAGCATCTACAGTCACCACTGCCGCGCAAGCGGGAACAACATGTTGAAGTATAAAAACAGATGCACCACATCACATAAGCATGTCCGTGGTCATAGCATAACACAGTAGCATTGCGCAACACCATATCCAAACCATTCGCGCATCCAGAAGTTAAAAAATCTCACCCACAAAAATGAAATATTAGTGGCACACAGTGGGAGAACAAACCTTCTGGCGCTTGAATGTACACATATTGTAGAAACACACATGTGGAGAAAGAAGAGAAAAACTTGTATAATCAAAAAACTGGTAAAGCTAATTATATATCCCCATGAGCAAAACAAACTGATAAACGACTAAAAACCAGTTATGTTTCCTAACTTGTGGCAAACATTCATTACATATGGCAAAAAAAATGACCACCTGTTACAGTTTTTAGGTTTCTTGTGAAACCTTCTGACAGTGCTTTAATAAAAAAATATAGTTCCAAATAGAAACTTTGAGAAAGAGTAATGCATATTGATCATCCCAAAGGGTACAGTGCAGAGAAGCAAGAAAAAACACATGGATAAAGTGAACTGCTCTGGTTTTCGAAACAAAGCAAAAATGTACAAACAAACCTACAAAATTTGACTTCCATGAAGGATACAAGACTACATGGATAAAATCCATCGTCCTACAAGAGCACTGTAACTATTTTTGTCCCCACTCTAACCTATCGTGGATTTATTTTCAAGCAACATTTCGTCACAAACCAATCTAATAATTCTTAACATATTAATAAATTCCTGGTGAAACTAAATAGGAGAGTACTTAACAGTTCATTTCACGTCCATCCACAAACATTCCTAGCTATCATGCACGTGAGAAAGGTATTAAATCTTTCATACAATCACCACAATCTACATTGGCTAGAAACAATAAAAACGATTGGTGCCGGTAGAAATAATGAGTTGGCCAAGCTGCGTGCCCGTTGCTGTGATACCGACTTCTCAAAATAAGGAATCCTCCAACAGTGATAAAAAGTAGAGTAATCTCCTCAACTGAAGCAGGCCAGATGATGAGGACATGACTACCTTGGATATGACCAAAAATATTGCATATATGCATATTTGTCAGGTGATTTCTAGTGCAAACTATTCAATGATCTATTTATGTTATCCAGAACAAAAATACTTCACACACTTTTGTGTTTTGTCTAATTGCAGGTGTATGGGACATTTGTACAATCCACATATGAAGATAAGGAAGAAAGAGATGTTTATTTGCTGTCCAAAAAGTTCTCTCACGTCACTTTTGGCCCAAGAGAAGATAGAGTCCAAGTCTCTCACGTTCTGGATTCAGATTCGGACTGCACAGACACACCTGACTCAAAACGCACACAAGTTTTTCATACGGACTCCGAATTGGGTGATTCTTTTTTTATTGGAAACTAGATTTCGTGCACTTTCCAACCCAATTGGAATCACCTTCAAATTCGTCCGGAGCGTTGAGTTGTGGACGAAACAATCTGATGCTGCAGCAGAATCCGAGTCAAACTACAAGTCCAAAGGTGTTACATCACCTCCACTTGGGCCCATTGGCCTTGTACGACCTAGATTTAGTTTTAGGCTGCCTTGGGACGTCCTCCCACCTCCTTGGCCGCCACCCTTTGCTCCTATATAAGTAGATCCATCTAGTAGCTTTTCCTTGGGATTTGTTTAGTTAAAAGTTAGCCATTGCAACTTCGTGTGCTTCGTTTGTGTCCAACGACCAGACCAAGACCACTTTTCAGATCCCCACCTTTATCAATACTTCATATATACTCGCAATATTCAGATTGCTTTTATCATATTCTTGCTTGTTCTTCGATTGCTTGCAGGAATAGACCTTCGTGGTCAGGTTGATCGTGCTCCGGCGTGGTCAATAACCTCTCGGAGTTGGTTTAGCGATTGCTAAGGCGCGACGTCCTCGCACGTTCGTAGTCGGATCGTCAAAGTCGACTTCCACCAAAGCGATATCCATCATCTCATCGAAAGACGGGACACCTTAGCCTCTATCAAGTGGTATCAGTTTTCAGGTTGCTCGGTGAGAATTTCCAGTTTTCCTAGATTAGATTTATTTTCTTACCTATTGTCCAAGAAAAAGCCATAAAAAAGAGTTAGATCTATTCATCCTTGGTCCAACCCAGTCTGAGCCTCTGCAATTTTCTTTTCATTGCTTGCATAGTTGAATTATCGGTTGCATCGTCGTGTCAAGTTGCTGGTCTTAGTGTCTAGTTCGTTTAGAGTTTCGAGTTCTGTTCACATTAGTCACGCCACCGCTGCATCATTATCTCTTCCGCTGTCCACCACCCATCCATCAATTTCCACCACGTGCTACCCACCATTCATTGTCATAATAATAGTTGAGATCGTTCACATCTTCACTTGATCCAATCTGCATCTTATCTAGTTTGTTTTGGAAAGAGGGAGAAAAAAAAGAGAAAAAAACGAGAGAAAAAAAGGAGAAAAAAAAGTCAGAAAAAAAAGGAGAGAAAGAAAAAAAAAGTGTGTGAGGAAAAAAAAGAGAGAAGAAAAAAAAACAAAAAAATCGGCACAAACTTTTTCAGAGGAAAGTTGGAGACAAAGTTGTTGATATATCCTGCTTGGCTGTTGTTTCACCTCATTATCTTTACTGCCGTTGTGATCTTCACTTATATCTTGCTGTCGAGAGCTACTTAGTATCCTTCATTGATGCTAGTTGTGCTACGACGTGACCTCATTAGTGTTCTAGGTTCGCGTCTCTAGTTCGGTCTAGCCTAGGACCAGCACAGTACCGTCGTTGAGCGTTTATTCAACATTGCATCTTTGAATTGATTATTGCTAATCTTTTGCTACCATATATAGCCAACCCAGCTCCACATATTTCTACACCGTGTATACGTACGCTCCCCTAGCAATCGCTTTACTCAATATTCGAAGTTACTTGACACCGCTGGTTGCCGACCTGCTGCATGGTAAGAACTTGTAAGACATTGATATTTGCTTTACTGTGAGCGTTTTACCACCACATCCTAGTAGTTATAGGAACATTATTTTTGGGTTTTGTTTCTTGTTCTACTAATCATGACAGGATCCAGAGTCAATTCATGGGCTTTGTCGATCGCGGGAAACGTGCCACCACCTTTGCAAATACCACAACCGTCACGAGAGGTGCACAAACATCCAAATGCACATGATCAGGTTAATGTATCTATACCACCATTTAATGGCCGTTTTAAATCTGCTTTATATATTGAATGGGAGTTCGACATAAAAAATATATTTGCTTCCCATAATTTCAATGAACATAAAAAGGTTAAGGTTGCGGTTGGTTCTTTCACTGGTTATGCTTTGGTTTGGTGGAGTGAATATTGTCGGTTACACCCTGATTATATACCTACTACTTGGGATGATTTGAAACTTGCCATGCGACATACTTTCGTCCCTGCTTATTATACTCGTGACATGATTAAGAAGTTACAACACTTAAAACAAGGTAGTGAAACTGTAACAAAATATTATGATGATTTACAAACTACCTTGTTGCATTCCTCTTTAGAAGAAAGTGAAGATGATTTTATGGATAGATTTTGGGGAGGATTAAACCGTGATATTCAAGAGATACTAATTCATGAAGAGTGTTATCCTATGGACCATTTGTTTCATCTTGCTTGCAAAGCTGAACAGGAAATAAAACGACGTGTTGGCCACGAGGAGAACAAACGCACGGTGCACATTCCAAGAGTTGATATGATTGTTCCTTCAACTACTAGGCATACTATGACAACCACATCCGTTGTTGTCAGGACTACATCACCTCCACCATGTGACACATCGCCCCCGAGAGTGGCTACATCATCTGAGTTGATCATAAGAGGTAATGACAAAGGTACTGATCTTCCATCTCTACATGAGAATGATGAATGCCTTGTCAATTTGAATGCACCATCTGATGAGCTACCCACTACTTTGAACACACCACCTATTTTAGAGGACTATGTTGATAATTTGACTTTGCCATGTGATCAAACAACTGAAATACCAACAATTTTGAGTGCACCCATTGAATTAACTATTGATGCAAAAGAACCAATGTTTAATCATTTTGATATGACCTCTAATCTTGGTGATGATTCTGTGTTGAATGACTTATTGCATGTTTGCTTATTTAAGCATGTTGTAGCATGTAAATTTGATGCAAGTAAGGTTTATTCACCAATGTTGGGATGGTTTAATGATGAACATTGTCAATCTTTTGAAATGAATAAGAGCTTCACTTATATGTGCAAACTGAGTTGCAATATTTTCATGCCTTCTACTTCTTGTGCTAATTTTTTGGCTTTAGATTTTAAGAACTATGCAAGTTACTCATCTATTTGTTGGGTTTCGTAGTAATTTCAAAATTTTCCTACGCGCACACAGGATCATGTGATGCATAGCAACGAGAGGAGAGTGTTGTCTACGTACCCAACGCAGACCGACTGCGGAAGCAATGACACGACGTAGAGGAAGTAGTCGTACGTCTTCACGATCCAACCGATCAAGCACCGAAACTACGGCACCTCCGAGTTCGAGCACACGTTCAGCTCGATGACGATCCCCGGACTCCGATCCAGCAAAGTGTCGGGGAAGAGTTTCGTCAGTACGACGGCGTGGTGACGATCTTGATGAACTACAGCAGCAGGGCTTCGCCTAAACTCCGCTACAGTATTATCGAGGAATATGGTGGCAGGGGGCACCGCACACGGCTAAGGAATCGATCACGTGGATCAACTTGTGTCAACTTGTGTGTTTAGAGGTGCCCCTGCCTCCGTATATAAAGGAGGAGAGGAGGGGAGGCTGGCCGGCCAAAGAGGGAGGCGCAGGGGAGTCCTACTCCCTCTGGGAGTAGGATTCCTCCCCCCAATCCTAGTCCAACTAGGATTCCTCGGAGGGGAAGGGAGAGAGGGGGGCCGGCCACCTTCTCCTAGTCCTAATAGGACTAGGGGAGGGGAAAGAGGCGCAGCCACCTTGGGCTGCCCCTTTCTCCTTTCCACTAAGGCCCATGATGGCCCATATGGCTCCCGGGGGGTTCCGGTAACCTCCCGGTAACCCGGTAAAATCCCGATTTCACCCGGAACACTTCCGCTGTCCAAACATAGGCTTCCAATATATCAATCTTTACGTCTCGACCATTTCGAGACTCCTCGTCATGTCCGTGATCACATCCGGGACTCCGAACAACCTTCGGTACATCAAAATGCATAAACTCATAATATAACTGTCATCGTAACCTTAAGCGTGCGGACCCTACGGGTTCGAGAACAATGTAGACATGACCGAGACATGTCTCTGGTCAATAACCAATAGCGGGACCTGGATGCCCATATTGGCTCCTACATATTCTACGAAGATCTTTATCGGTCAGACCGCATAACAACATACGTTGTTCCCTTTGTCATCGGTATGTTACTTGCCCGAGATTCGATCGTCGGTATCCAATACCTAGTTCAATCTCGTTTAACGGCAAGTCTCTTTACTCGTTCCGTAATACATCATCTCACAACTAACATATTAGTTGTAATGCTTGCAAGGCTTATGTGATGTGTATTACCGAGAGGGCCCAGAGATACCTCTCCGACAATCGGAGTGACAAATCCTAATCTCGAAATACGCCAACCCAACATCGACCATTGGAGACACCTGTAGTACTCCTTTATAATCACCCATTTACGTTGTGACGTTTGGTAGTACCCAAAGTGTTCCTCCGGTAAACGGGAGTTGCATAATCTCATAGTCGTAGGAACATGTATAAGTCATGAAGAAAGCAATAGCAACATACTAAACGATCAGGTGCTAAGCTAATGGAATGGGTCATGTCAATCAGATCATTCTACTAATGATGTGACCTCGTTAAACAAATAACAACTCATTGTTCATGGTTAGGAAACATAACCATCTTTGATTAACGAGCTAGTCAAGTAGAGGCATACTAGTGACACTCTGTTTGTCTATGTATTCACACATGTATTATGTTTCCGGAAAATACAATTCTAGCATGAATAATAAACATTTATCATGATTATAAGGAAATAAATAATAACTTTATTATTGCCTCTAGGGCATATTTCCTTCAGTCTCCCACTTGCACTAGAGTCAATAATCTAGATTACACTGTAATGAATCTAACACCCATGGAGCTTTGGTGCTGATCATGTTTTGCTCGTGGAAGAGGCTTAGTCAACGGGTCTGCAATATTCAGATCCGTATGTATCTTGCAAATCTCTATGTCTCCCACCTGGACTAGATCCCGGATGGAGTTGAAGCGTCTCTTGATGTGTTTGGTCCTTTTGTGAAATCTGGATTCCTTTGCCAAGGCAATTGCACCAGTATTTGTCACAAAAGATTTTCATTGGACCCGATGCACTAGGTATGACACCTAGATCGGATATGAACTCCTTCATCCAGACTCCTTCATTTGCTGCTTCCGAAGCAGCTATGTATTCCGCTTCACATGTAGATCCCGCTACGACGCTTTGTTTAGAACTGCACCAACTGACAGCTCCACCGTTTAATGTAAACACGTATCCGGTTTGCGATTTAGAATCGTCCGGATCAGTGTCAAAGCTTGCATCAACGTAACCTTTTACGATGAGCTCTTTGTCACTTCCATATACGAGAAACATATCCTTAGTCCTTTTCAGGTATTTCAGGATGTTCTTGACCGCTGTCCAGTGATCCATTCCTGGATTACTTTGGTACCTCCCTGCTAAAATTATAGCAAGGCACACATCAGGTCTGGTACACAGCATTGCATACATGATAGAGCCTATGGCTGATGCATAGGGAACATCTTTCATATTCTCTCTATCTTCTGCAGTGGTCGGGCATTGAGTCTTACTCAATTTCACACCTTGTAACACAGGCAAGAACCCTTTCTTTGCTTGATCCATTTTGAATTTCTTCAAAATTTTGTCAAGGTATGTGCTTTGTGAAAGTCCAATTAAGCGTCTTGATCTGTCTCTATAGATCTTAATGCCTAATATGTAAGCAGCTTCACCGAGGTCTTTCATTGAAAAACTTTTATTCAAGTATCCCTTTATGCTATCCAGAAATTCTATATCATTTCCAATCAGTAATATGTCATCCACATATAATATCAGAAATGCTACAGAGCTCCCACTCACTTTCTTGTAAATACAGGCTTCTCCAAAAGTTTGTATAAAACCAAATGCTTTGATCACACTATCAAAACGTTTATTCCAACTCCGAGAGGCTTGCACCAGTCCATAAATGGATCGCTGGAGCTTGCACACTTTGTTAGCTCCCTTTGGATCGACAAAACCTTCTGGTTGCATCATATACAACTCTTCTTCCAGGAATCCATTCAGGAATGCAGTTTTGACATTCATTTGCCAAATTTCATAATCATAAAATGCGGCAATTGCTAACATGATTCGGACGGACTTAAGCATCGCTACGGGTGAGAAGGTCTCATCGTAGTCAATTCCTTGAACTTGCCGAAAACCTTTTGCGACAAGTCGAGCTTTGTAGACAGTAACATTACCATCAGCGTCAGTCTTCTTCTTAAAGATCCATTTATTCTCAATCGCTTGCCGATCATCGGGCAAGTCAACCAAAGTCCATACTTTGTTCTCATACATGGATCCCATCTCAGATTTCATGGCTTCTAGCCACTTTGCGGAATCTGGGCTCACCATCGCTTCTTCATAGTTCGTAGGTTCATCATGATCTAGTAGCATGACCTCCACAACAGGATTACCGTACCACTCTGGTGCGGATCTTACTCTGGTTGATCTACGAAGTTCAGTAGTATCTTGATCTGAAGTTTCATGATCATTATCATTGGCTTCCTCACTAACTGGTGTAGGTGTCACTGAAACAGTTTTCTGTGATGAACTACTTTCCAGTAAGGGAGCAGGTACAGTTACCTCGTCAAGTTCTACTTTCCTCCCACTCACTTCTTTCGAGAGAAACTCCTTCTCTAGAAATGATCCATTCTTAGCAACAAATGTTTTGCCTTCGGATCTGTGATAGAAGGTGTACCCAACAGTTTCCTTTGGGTATCCTATGAATACACATTTCTCCGATTTGGGTTCGAGCTTATCAGGTTGAAGCTTTTTCACATAAGCATCGCAGCCCCAAACTTTAAGAAACGACAACTTTGGTTTCTTGCCAAACCATAGTTCATAAGGCGTCGTCTCAACGGATTTTGATGGTGCCCTATTTAACGTGAATGCGGCCATCTCTAAAGCATATCCCCAAAATGATAGCGGTAAATCTGTAAGAGACATCATAGATCGCACCATATCTAGTAAAGTACGATTACGACGTTCGGACACACCATTACGCTGTGGTGTTCCGGGGGGCGTGAGTTGCGAAACTATTCCACAGTTTTTCAAATGTACACCAAACTCGTAACTCAAATATTCTCCTCCACGATCAGATCGTAGAAACTTTATTTTCTTGTTACGATGATTTTCAACTTCACTCTGAAATTCTTTGAACTTCACGACGTAGAGGAAGTAGTCGTACGTCTTCACGATCCAACCGATCAAGCACCGAAACTACGGCACCTCCGAGTTCGAGCACACGTTCAGCTCGATGACGATCCCCGGACTCCGATCCAGCAAAGTGTCGGGGAAGAGTTTCGTCAGCACGACGGCGTGGTGATGATCTTGATGAATTACAGCAGCAGGGCTTCGCCTAAACTCCGCTACAGTATTATCGAGGAATATGGTGGCAGGGGGCACCGCACACGGCTAAGGAATCGATCACGTGGATCAACTTGTGTCAACTTGTGTGTTTAGAGGTGCCCCTGCCTCCGTATATAAAGGAGGAGAGGAGGGGAGGCTGGCCGGCCAAAGAGGGAGGCGCAGGAGAGTCCTACTCCCTCTGGGAGTAGGATTCCTCCCCCCAATCCTAGTCCAACTAGGATTCCTCGGAGGGGAAGGGAGAGAGGGGGGCCGGCCACCTTCTCCTAGTCCTAATAGGACTAGGGGAGGGGAAAGAGGCGCAGCCACCTTGGGCTGCCCCTTTCTCCTTTCCACTAAGGCCCATGATGGCCCATATGGCTCCCGGGGGGTTCCGGTAACCTCCCGGTAACCCGGTAAAATCCCGATTTCACCCGGAACACTTCCGACGTCCAAACATAGGCTCCCAATATATCAATCTTTACGTCTCGACCATTTCGAGACTCCTCGTCATGTCCGTGATCACATCCGGGACTCCGAACAACCTTCGGTACATCAAAATGCATAAACTCACAATATAACTGCCATCGTAACCTTAAGCGTGCGGACCCTACGGGTTCGAGAACAATGTAGACATGACCGAGACATGTCTCTGGTCAATAACCAATAGCGGGACCTGGATGCCCATATTGGCTCCTACATATTCTACGAAGATCTTTATCGGTCAGACCGCATAACAACATACGTTGTTCCCTTTGTCATCGGTATGTTACTTGCCCGAGATTCGATCGTCGGTATCCAATACCTAGTTCAATCTCGTTAACGGCAAGTCTCTTTACTCGTTCCGTAATACATCATCTCACAACTAACATATTAGTTGTAATGCTTGCAAGGCTTATGTGATGTGTATTACCGAGAGGGCCCAGAGATACCTCTCCGACAATCGGAGTGACAAATCCTAATCTCGAAATACGCCAACCCAACATCGACCATTGGAGACACCTATAGTACTCCTTTATAATCACCCATTTACGTTGTGACGTTTGGTAGTACCCAAAGTGTTCCTCCGGTAAACGGGAGTTGCATAATCTCATAGTCGTCGGAACATGTATAAGTCATGAAGAAAGCAATAGCAACATACTAAACGATCAGGTGCTAAGCTAATGGAATGGGTCATGTCAATCAGATCATTCTACTAATGATGTGACCTCGTTAATCAAATAACAACTCATTGTTCATGGTTAGGAAACATAACCATCTTTGATTAACGAGCTAGTCAAGTAGAGGCATACTAGTGACACTCTGTTTGTCTATGTATTCACACATGTATTATGTTTCCGGAAAATACAATTCTAGCATGAATAATAAATATTTATCATGATTATAAGGAAATAAATAATAACTTTATTATTGCCTCTAGGGCATATTTCCTTCACTATTCATGTGTCATATATGCAAAATTCAAGGGAAGTAAAAGTGGATGACATATACATATACAACATGTACACCTTGTCTCTTTTGTTAGCCACATTTCAGATTAAGCAACGCCGAGGACGGCTTTATTTTCAAGAAGGGGAGGATGATGAGGACATGACTACCTTGGATATGACCAAAAATATTGCATATATGCATATTTGTCAGGTGATTTCTAGTGCAAACTATTCAATGATCTATTTATGTTATCCAGAACAAAAATACTTCACACACTTTTGTGTTTTGTCTAATTGCAGGTGTATGGGACATTTGTACAATCCACATATGAAGATAAGGAAGAAAGAGATGTTTATTTGCTGTCCAAAAAGTTCTCTCACGTCACTTTTGGCCCAAGAGAAGATAGAGTCCAAGTCTCTCACGTTCTGGATTCAGATTCGGACTGCACAGACACACCTGACTCAAAACGCACACAAGTTTTTCATACGGACTCCGAATTGGGTGATTCTTTTTTTATTGGAAACTAGATTTCGTGCACTTTCCAACCCAATTGGAATCACCTTCAAATTCGTCCGGAGCGTTGAGTTGTGGACGAAACAATCTGATGCTGCAGCAGAATCCGAGTCAAACTACAAGTCCAAAGGTGTTACATCACCTCCACTTGGGCCCATTGGCCTTGTACGACCTAGATTTAGTTTTAGGCTGCCTTGGGACGTCCTCCCACCTCCTTGGCCGCCACCCCTTGCTCCTATATAAGTAGATCCATCTAGTAGCTTTTCCTTGGGATTTGTTTAGTTAAAAGTTAGCCATTGCAACTTCGTGTGCTTCGTTTGTGTCCAACGACCAGACCAAGACCACTTTTCAGATCCTCACCTTTATCAATACTTCATATATACTTGCAATATTCAGATTGCTTTTATCATATTCTTGCTTGTTCTTCGATTGCTTGCAGGAATAGACCTTCGTGGTCAGGTTGATCGTGCTCCGGCGTGGTCAATAACCTCTCGGAGTTGGTTTAGCGATTGCTAAGGCGCGACGTCCTCGCACGTTCGTAGTCGGATCGTCAAAGTCGACTTCCACCAAAGCGATATCCATCATCTCATCGAAAGACGGGACACCTTAGCCTCTATCAAGTGGTATCAGTTTTCAGGTTGCTCGGTGAGAATTTCCAGTTTTCCTAGATTAGATTTATTTTCTTACCTATTGTCCAAGAAAAAGCCACAAAAAAGAGTTAGATCTATTCATCCTTGGTCCAAGCCAGTCTGAGCCTCTGCAATTTTCTTTTCATTGCTTGCATAGTTAAATTATCGGTTGCATCGTCGTGTCGAGTTGCTGGTCTTAGTGTCTAGTTCGTTTAGAGTTTCGAGTTCTGTTCACATTAGTCACGCCACCGCTGCATCATTATCTCTTCCGCTGTCCACCACCCATCCATCAATTTCCACCACGTGCTACCCACCATTCATTGTCATAATAATAGTTGAGATCGTTCACATCTTCACTTGATCCAATCTGCATCTTATCTAGTTTGTTTTGGAAAGAGGGAGAAAAAAAAGAGAAAAAAACGAGAGAAAAAAAAGGAGAAAAAAAAGTCAGAAAAAAAAGGAGAGAAAGAAAAAAAAAGTGTGTGAGGAAAAAAAAGAGAGAAGAAAAAAAAACAAAAAAATCGGCACAAACTTTTTCAGAGGAAAGTTGGAGACAAAGTTGTTGATATATCCTGCTTGGCTGTTGTTTCACCTCATTATCTTTACTGCCGTTGTGATCTTCACTTATATCTTGCTGTCGAGAGCTACTTAGTATCCTTCATTGATGCTAGTTGTGCTACGACGTGACCTCATTAGTGTTCTAGGCTCGCGTCTCTAGTTCGGTCTAGCCTAGGACCAGCACAGTACCGTCGTTGAGCGTTTATTCAACATTGCATCTTTGAATTGATTATTGCTAATCTTTTGCTACCATATATAGCCAACCCAGCTCCACATATTTCTACACCGTGTATACGTACGCTCCCCTGGCAATCGCTTTACTCAATATTCGAAGTTACTTGACACCGCTGGTTGCCGACCTGCTGCATGGTAAGAACTTGTAAGACATTGATATTTGCTTTACTGTGAGCGTTTTACCACCACATCCTAGTAGTTATAGGAACATTATTTTTGGGTTTTGTTTCTTGTTCTACTAATCATGACAGGATCCAGAGTCAATTCATGGGCTTTGTCGATCGCGGGAGACGTGCCACCACCTTTGCAAATACCACAACCGTCACGAGAGGTGCACAAACATCCAAATGCACATGATCAGGTTAATGTATCTATACCACCATTTAATGGCCGTTTTAAACCTTCTTTATATATTGAATGGGAGTTCGACATAAAAAATATATTTGCTTCCCATAATTTCAATGAACATAAAAAGGTTAAGGTTACGGTTGGTTCTTTCACTGGTTATGCTTTGGTTTGGTGGAGTGAATATTGTCGGTTACACCCTGATTATATACCTACTACTTGGGATGATTTGAAACTTGCCATGCGACATACTTTCGTCCCTGCTTATTATACTCGTGACATGATTAAGAAGTTACAACACTTAAAACAAGGTAGTGAAACTGTAACAAAATATTATGATGATTTACAAACTACCTTGTTGCATTCCTCTTTAGAAGAAAGTGAAGATGATTTTATGGATAGATTTTGGCGAGGATTAAACCGTGATATTCAAGAGATACTAATTCATGAAGAGTGTTATCCTATGGACCATTTGTTTCATCTTGCTTGCAAAGCTGAACAGGAAATAAAACGACGTGTTGGCCACGAGGAGAACAAGCGCACGGTGCACATTCCAAGAGTTGATATGATTGTTCCTTCAACTACTAGGCATACTATGACAACCACATCCGTTGTTGTCAGGACTACATCACCTCCACCATGTGACACATCGCCCCCGAGAGTGGCTACATCATCTGAGTTGATCATAAGAGGTAATGACAAAGGTACTGATCTTCCATCTCTACATGAGAATGATGAATGCCTTGTCAATTTGAATGCACCATCTGATGAGCTACCCACTACTTTGAACACACCACCTATTTTAGAGGACTATGTTGATAATTTGACTTTGCCATGTGATCAAACAACTGAAATACCAACAATTTTGAGTGCACCCATTGAATTAACTATTGATGCAAAAGAACCAATGTTTAATCATTTTGATATGACCTCTAATCTTGGTGATGATTCTGTGTTGAATGACTTATTGCATGTTTGCTTATTTAAGCATGTTGTAGCATGTAAATTTGATGCAAGTAAGGTTTATTCACCAATGTTGGGATGGTTTAATGATGAACATTGTCAATCTTTTGAAATGAATAAGAGCTTCACTTATATGTGCAAACTGAGTTGCAATATTTTCATGCCTTCTACTTCTTGTGCTAATTTTTTGGCTTTAGATTTTATGAACTATGCAAGTTACTCATCTATTCAAGTGTCATATATGCAAAAATCAAGGGAAGTAAAAATGGATAACATATACATATACAACATGTACACCTTGTCTCTTTTGTTAGCCACATTTCAGATTAAGCAACGCCGAGGACGGCTTTATTTTCAAGAAGGGGAGGATGATGAGGACATGACTACCTTGGATATGACCAAAAATATTGCATATATGCATATTTGTCACGTGATTTCTAGTGCAAACTATTCAATAATCTATTTATGTTATCCAGAACAAAAATACTTCACACACTTTTGTGTTTTGTCTAATTGCAGGTGTATGGGACATTTGTACAATCCACATATGAAGATAAGGAAGAAAGAGATGTTTATTTGCTGTCCAAAAAGTTCTCTCACGTCACTTTTGGCCCAAGAGAAGATAGAGTCCAAGTCTCTCACGTTCTGGATTCAGATTCGGACTGCACAGACATACCTGACTCAAAACGCACACAAGTTTTTCATACGGACTCCGAATTGGGTGATTCTTTTTTTGTTGGAAACTAGATTTCGTGCACTTTCCAACCCAATTGGAATCACCTTCAAATTCGTCCAGAGAGTTGAGTTGTGGACGAAACAATCTGATGCTGCAGCAGAATCCGAGTCAAACTACAAGTCCAAAGGTGTTACATCACCTCCACTTGGGCCCATTGGCCTTGTACGACCTAGATTTAGTTTTAGGCTGCCTTGGGACGTCCTCCCACCTCCTTGGCCGCCACCCCTTGCTCCTATATAAGTAGATCCATCTAGTAGCTTTTCCTTGGGATTTGTTTAGTTAAAAGTTAGCCATTGCAACTTCGTGTACTTCGTTTGTGTCCAACGACCAGACCAAGACCGCTTACGGATCCCCACCATTATCAATACCTCATATATATTTGCAATATTCAGATTGCTTTACATATTCTTGCTCGTTCTTCGATTGCTTGCAGGAATAGACCTTCGTGGTCAGGCTGACCGTGCTTCCGGCATCGTCAGTAACCTCAGGAGATTGGTTCTGTTTCTTGTTCTACTAATCATGACAGGATCCAGAGTCAATTCATGGGCTTTGTCGATCGCGGGAGACGTGCCACCACCTTTGCAAATACCACAACCGTCACGAGAGGTGCACAAATATCCAAATGCACATGATCAGGTTAATGTATCTATACCACCATTTAATGGCCGTTTTAAACCTGCTTTATATATTGAATGGGAGTTCGACATAAAAAATATATTTGCTTCCCATAATTTCAATGAACATAAAAAGGTTAAGGTTGCGGTTGGTTCTTTCACTGGTTATGCTTTGGTTTGGTGGAGTGAATATTGTCGGTTACACCCTGATTATATACCTACTACTTGGGATGATTTGAAACTTGCCATGCGACATACTTTCGTCCCTGCTTATTATACTCGTGACATGATTAAGAAGTTGCAACACTTAAAACAAGGTAGTGAAACTGTAACAAAATATTATGATGATTTACAAACTACCTTGTTGCATTCCTCTTTAGAAGAAAGTGAAGATGATTTTATGGGTAGATTTTGGGGAGGATTAAACCGTGATATTCAAGAGATACTAATTCATGAAGAGTGTTATCCTATGGACCATTTGTTTCATCTTGCTTGCAAAGCTGAACAGGAAATAAAACGACGTGTTGGCCACGAGGAGAACAAGCGCACGGTGCACATTCCAAGAGTTGATATGATTGTTCCTTCAACTACTAGGCATACTATGACAACCACATCCGTTGTTGTCAGGACTACATCACCTCCACCATGTGACACATCGCCCCCGAGAGTGGCTACATCATCTGAGTTGATCATAAGAGGTAATGACAAAGGTACTGATCTTCCATCTCTACATGAGAATGATGAATGCCTTGTCAATTTGAATGCACCATCTGATGAGCTACCCACTACTTTGATCACAACACCTATTTTAGAGGACTACGTTGATAATTTGATTTTTCCATGTGATCAAACAACTGAAATACCAACAATTTTGAGTGCACCCATTGAATTAACTATTGATGCAAAAGAACCAATGTTTAATCATTTTGATATGACCTCTAATCTTGGTGATGATTCTGTGTTGAATGACTTATTGCATGTTTGCTTATTTAAGCATGTTGTAGCATGTAAATTTGATGCAAGTAAGGTTTATTCACCAATGTTGGGATGGTTTAATGATGAACATTGTCAATCTTTTGAAATGAATAAGAGCTTCACTTATATGTGCAAACTGAGTTGCAATATTTTCATGCCTTCTACTTCTTGTGCTAATTTTTTGGCTTTAGATTTTATGAACTATGCAAGTTACTCATCTATTCATGTGTCATATATGCAAAAATCAAGGGAAGTAAAAATGGATGACATATACATATACAACATGTACACCTTGTCTCTTTTGTTAGACACATTTCAGATTAAGCAACGCCGAGGACGGCTTTATTTTCAAGAAGGGGAGGATGATGAGGACATGACTACCTTGGATATGACAAAAAATATTGCATATATGCATATTTGTCAGGTGATTTCTAGTGCAAACTTTTCAATAATCTATTTATGTTATCCAGAACAAAAATACTTCACACACTTTTGTGTTTTGTCTAATTGCAGGTGTATGGGACATTTGTACAATCCACATATGAAGATAAGGAAGAAAGAGATGTTTATTTGCTGTCCAAAAAGTTCTCTCACGTCACTTTTGGCCCAAGAGAAGATAGAGTCCAAGTCTCTCACGTTCTGGATTCAGATTCGGACTGCACAGACACACCTGACTCAAAACGCACACAAGTTTTTCATACGGACTCCGAATTGGGTGATTCTTTTTTTATTGGAAACTAGATTTCGTGCACTTTCCAACCCAATTGGAATCACCTTCAAATTCGTCCGGAGCGTTGAGTTGTGGACGAAACAATCTGATGCTGCAGCAGAATCCGAGTCAAACTACAAGTCCAAAGGTGTTACATCACCTCCACTTGGGTCCATTGGCCTTGTACGACCTAGATTTAGTTTTAGGCTGCCTTGGGACGTCCTCCCACCTCCTTGGCCGCCACCCCTTGCTCCTATATAAGTAGATCCATCTAGTAGCTTTTCCTTGGGATTTGTTTAGTTAAAAGTTAGCCATTGCAACTTCGTGTGCTTCGTTTGTGTCCAACGACCAGACCAAGACCACTTTTCAGATCCCCACCTTTATCAATACTTCATATATACTCGCAATATTCAGATTGCTTTTATCATATTCTTGCTTGTTCTTCGATTGCTTGCAGGAATAGACCTTCGTGGTCAGGTTGATCGTGCTCCGGCGTGGTCAATAACCTCTCGGAGTTGGTTTAGCGATTGCTAAGGCGCGACGTCCTCGCACGTTCGTAGTCGGATCGTCAAAGTCGACTTCCACCAAAGCGATATCCATCATCTCATCGAAAGACGGGACACCTTAGCCTCTATCACCAGGGATGAGACTGACGTTTTTCTGTAAACTGGCTTTTAGTTATATGTATGATAAAAAGAAAGGAACAAAGAACACAATAAAAGTGGCTACAAGTATATATAAGTATAAAAACATGCAACTATAGAAGTACCAATTATCTAACAAAAGTACGATGATACTTTCCCGAGATGATTGTCGATTGATACAGTGATCTAATCCTCTAATTACCAACTTGACAACTAACCTAATGTCTACAGACAGAAAGCAAATACTCTTGGAAAAAAAATCAACACACAGAAAAATACAAATGTTCCTGGACCATTCAAAGTGTACATGAAAGCCATACATATGAGTGGACTCCCACGTCCATATGCAAATTTTCAAGCCTAATATGTGGCAAATTGTTTTGGTCAGTTTGACAGCCCCAGCTTCATTAGTCTTTGGATCTGATTGCAAGCTCCATCTGCATTAGTCTAGGAAAGGAATCTGGGTGATTGGTTCCTATAAATAAATTGGACAATATAAATTTAAACAATTTGGCTTACCCATAAATCTAACAAATCTAAGCTGGAGCTGCAAGCTACGCTGAGACAACCAAAAGTTTAAAGATGAACTGATGAAGAAAAAGTAACCACTTGAAAAGGAAAAGAAATAGGAACAAAAACGATGTCGCTCTACAATCGTCTCTCCCAACTCCATTCCCCTAGCTTGCCCTCTCACCTCCCCGCATATCAACCAAAATATCTGATCGAGACCAGACAAAAGCAATGGTGGGAGAGTGATGCGACGGTAATGAGCTGGGCCAATGCTCCCGAGAGAAGAGTGTCTCAGTGATGGGCGTCGTCTAGTCGATGCTCGTGGCGATACCTAGGGTGTTCTTGTTGGGGAACGTAGTAATTTCAAAAAAAAATTCCTACGCACACGCAAGATCATGGTGATGCATAGCAACGAGAGGGGAGAGTGTGATCTACGTACCCTTGTAGACCGACAGCGGAAGCGTTAGCACAACGCGGTTGATGTAGTCGTACGTCTTCACGGCCCGACCGATCAAGCACCGAAACTACGGCACCTCCGAGTTCTAGCGCACGTTCAGCTCGATGACGATCCCCGGACTCCGATCTAGCAAAGTGTCGGGGAAGAGTTCCGTTAGCACGACGGCGTGGTGACGATCTTGATGTACTACCGTCGCAGGGCTTCGCCTAAGCACCGCTACAATATTATCGAGGATTATGATGGAAGGGGGCACCGCACACGGCTAAGAATATGATCACGTGGATCAATTTGTGTCTAGAGGTGCCCCCCTGCCCCCGTATATAAAGGAGCAAAGGAGGAGGAGGCCGGACCTAGGAGGGGGCGCGCCAAGTGTGGAGTCCTACTAGGACTCCCTAGTCCTAGTAGGATTCCACCTCCCATATGGAATAGGAAAAGAGGAAGGGAAAAGGAGAAGGAAGGAAGGGGGTGCCCCCCTTCCCTAGTCCAATTCGGACCAGACCAAGGGGAGGGGTGCGGCCACCCTTGAGGCCCTTTTTCTTCTTTCCCGTATGGCCCAATAAGGCCTAATACGTATTCCTGTAACTCTCCAGTACTCCGAAAAATACCCGAATCACTCGGAACCTTTCCGATGTCCGAATATAGTCGTCCAATATATCGATCTTTACGTATCGACCATTTCGAGACTCCTCGTCATGTCCCCGATCTCATCCGGAACTCCGAACTCCTTCGGTACATCAAAACTCATAAACTCATAATATAACTGTCATTGAAACCTTAAGCGTGCGGACCCTGCGGGTTCGAGAACAATGTAGACATGACCGAGACACGTCTCCAGTCAATAACCAATAGCGGAACCTGGATGCTCATATTGGCTCCCACATATTCTACGAAGATCTTTATCGGTCAGACCGCATAACAACATACATTGTTCCCTTTGTCATCGGTATGTTACTTGCCCGAGATTCGATCGTCGGTATCTTAATACCTAGTTCAATCTCGTTACCGGCAAGTCTCTTTCTCGTTCCGTAATACATCATCTCACAACTAACTCATTAGTTGCAATGCTTGCAAGGCTTATGTGATGTGCATTACCGAGAGGGCCCAGAGATACCTCTCCGACAATCGGAGTGAAAAATCCTAATCTCGAAATACGCCAACCCAACATGTACCTTTGGAGACACCTGTAGAGCTCCTTTATAATCACCCAGTTATGTTGTGACGTTTGGTAGCACACAAAGTGTTCCTCCAGCAAACGGGAGTTGCATAATCTCATAGTCATAGGAACATGTATAAGTCATGAAGAAAGCAATAGCAACATACTAAACGATCGGGTGCTAAGCTAATGGAATGGGTCATGTCAATCACATCATTCTCCTAATGATGTGATCCCGTTAATCAAATAACAACTCTTTTGTTTATGGTTAGGAAACATAACCATCTTCGATTAACGAGCTAGTCAAGTAGAGGCATACTAGTGACACTCTATTTGTCTATGTATTCACACATGTATTATGTTTCCGGTTAATACAATTCTAGCATGAATAATAAACATTTATCATGATAGAAGGAAATAAATAATAACTTTATTATTGCCTCTAGGGCATATTTCCTTCAGCCTCCCACTTGCACTAGAGTCAATAATCTAGTTCACATCGCCATGTGATTCAACACTAAGAGTTCACATCACCATGTCATTAACACCCATAGTTCACATCGTCATGTGACCTATACCCAAAGGGTTTACTAGAGTCAATAATCTAGTTCACATCATTTATGTGATTAACACCCAAAGAGTATTAAGGTGTGATCATGTTTTGCTTGTGAGATAATTTTAGTCAACGGGTCTGTCACATACAGATCCGTAAGTATTTTGCGAATTCTATGTCTACAATGCTCTGCACGGAGCTACTCTAGCTAATTTCTCCCACTTTCAATATGTATCTAGATCGAGACTTAGAGTCATCCAGATCTGTGTCAAAACTTGCATCGACATAACTTTTTACGACGAACCTTTTGTCACCTCCATAATCGAGAAATATCTCCTTATTCCACTAAGGATAATTTTGACCAATGTCCAGTGATCTACTCTTAGATCACTATTGTACTCCCTTGCTTAACACAGTGTAGGGTATACAATAGATCTGGCACACATCATGGCATACTTTATAGAACCTATGGCTGAGGCATAGGGAATGAGTTTCATTCTCTTTCTATCTTCTGCCGTGGTCGGACTTTGAGTCTTACTCAATTTCATACCTTGTAACACAGCCAAGAACTCTTTCTTTGACTGTTCCATTTTTGAACTACTTCAAAATATTGTCGAGGTATGTACTCATTGAAAAAACTTATCAAGCGTCTTGATCTATCTCTATAGATTTTGATGCTTAATATGTAAGCAGCTTCACCAAGGTCTTTCTTTGAAAAACTTCTTTAAAAACACTCCTTTATGCTTTGCAGAATAATTCTACATTATTTCCGATCAACAATATGTCATTCACATATATTTATCAGAAATGCTGTAGTGCTCCCACTCACTTTCTTGTAAATACAGACTTCACCGCAAGTCTGTATAAAACTATATGCTTTGATCATACTATCAAAGTGTTTATTCCAACTCCGAGAGGCTTGCACCAGTCCATAAATGGATCGTTGGAGCTTGCACACTTTGTTAGCTCCTTTTGGATCGACAAAACCTTCCGGCTGCATCATATACAACTCTTCTTTCAGAAATCCATTCGGGAATGTAGTTTTGACATCCATTTGCTGGATTTCATAAAATGCGGCAATTGCTAACATGATTTGGACAGACTTAAGCATAGATACGAGTGAGAAACTCTCATCATAGTCAACACCTTGAACTTGTCGAAAACCTTTTTGCGATAATTCTAGCTTTGTAGATAGTAACACTACTATTAGAGTCCGTCTTCCTCTTGAAGATCCATTTAATCTCAATGGCTCGCCGATCATTGGGCAAGTCAATCAAAGTCCATACTTTGTTCTTATACATGGATCTCATCTCAGATTTCATGGCCTCAAGCCATTTCGCGGAATCTAGGCTCATCATCGCTTCCTCATAGTTCGCAAGTTCGTCATGGTCTAGTAACATGACTTCTAGAACAGGATTACCGTACCACTTTGGTGCGGATCTCACTCTGGTTTACCTACGAGATTCAGTATTAACTTGATCTAAAGTTACATGATCATCATCATTAGTCTTCCTCACTAATTGGTGTAGTAGTCACAGGAACAGATTTCTTGTGATGAACTACTTTTCAATAAGGGAGAAGGTACAATTACCTTATCAAGTTCTACTTTCCTCCCACTCACTTCTTTCAAGAGAAACTCCTTCTCTAGAAAGGATCCATTCTTAGCAACGAATGTCTTGCCTTCGGATCTGTGATAGAAGGTGTACCCAATAGTCTCCTTTGGGTATCCTATGAAGACATATTTCTCCGATTTGGGTTTGAGCTTATCAGGATGAAACCTTTTCATATAAGCATCACAACCAAACTTTAAGAAACGACAACTTTGGTTTCTTACCAAACCACAGTTCAGATTGTGTCATCTCAATGGACTTAGATGGTGCCCTTTTAAACGTGAATGCAACTGTCTTTAATGCATAACCCCAAAACGATAGTGGTAGATCGGTAAGAGACATCATAGATCGCACCATATCTAATAAAGTACGGTTATGATGTTCGGACACACCATTATGCTGTGGTGTTCCAGGTGGCGTGAGTAGTGAAACTATTTCACATTGTTTTAACTGAAGGCCAGACTCGTAACTCAAATATTTTACCTCTGCGATCATATCGTAGAAACTTTTATTTTCTTGTTACGATGATTCTCCACTTCACTCTGAAATTCTTTGAACTTTTCAAATATTTCAGACTTGTATTTCATTAAGTAGATATACCCATATCTGCTCAAATCATCTGTGAAGGTCAGAAAATAATGATACCCGCCACGAGCCTTAACACTCATCGGATCTCATACATTAGTATGTATTATTTCCAATAAGTCAGTTGCTCGCTCCATAGTTCCGGAGAACGGCGTTTTAGTCATCTTGCCCATGAGGCATGGTTCGCAAGCATCAACTGATTCATAATCAAGTGATTCCAAAACCCATTAGCATGGAGTTTCTTCATGCGCTTTACACCAATATGACCTAAACGGCAGTGCCACAAATAAGTTGCACTATCATTATTAACTTTGCATCTTTTGGTTTCAATATTATGATTATGTGTATCACTACGATCGAGATCCAATGAACTATTTTCATTGAGTGTGTAACCATATAAGGTTTTATTCATGTAAACAGAACAACAATTTATTCTCTTACTTAAATGAATAACCGTATTACAATAAACATGATCAAATCATATTCATGCTCAACGCAAACACCAAATAACACTTATTCAGGTTCAACACTAATCCCGAAAGTATAGGGAGTGTGCGATGATGATCATATCAATCTTGGAACCACTTCCAACACACATCGTCACTTCACCCTTAACTAGTCTCTGTTTATTCTGCAACTCCCGTTTCGAGTTACTAATCTTAGCAACTAAACTAGTATCAAATACTGAGGGGTTGCTATAAACACTAGTAAAGTACACATCAATAACATGTATATCAAATATACTTATGTTCACTTTGCCATCCTTCTTATCTGCCAATCACTTGGGGTAGGTCCGCTTCCAGTGACCAGTCCCTTTGCAGTAGAAACACTTAGTCTCAGGCTTAGGACCAGACTTGGGCTTCTTCACTTGAGCAGCAACTTGCTTGCTGTTTTTCTTGAAGTTCCCCTTCTTCCCTCTGCCCTTTTCTTGAAACTAGTGGTCTTGTCTACCATCAACACTTGATGTTTTTCTCGATTTCTACCTTCATCAATTTCCGCATTACGAAGAGTTTGGGAATTGTTTCCGTTATCCCTTGCATATCATAGTTCATCACGAAGTTCTACTAACTTGGTGATGGTGACTAGAGAATTCTGTCAATCACTATCTTATCTGGAAGATTAACTCCCACTTGATTCAAGCGATTGTAGTACTCAGACAATCTAAGCACATGCTCACTAGTTGAGCGATTCTCCTCCATCTTTTATGTCAGGACCCCGACTCAATGTCACATCGATCTAGCCTATAACACCTCATATCACTTTGCGGCCTCATGCACGGTATTCCCACGGGTGTCGCCTTACCTTTGCCCGGGACCGTTTGCGCCTTTTGGCTCACGTATATGATGATGTCGCTAGCATCCATATGATAAGGAGCCCGGGCTGACATGACTAGTCGTAAACCTCAAGTGGCACAGACTTACAGGGACAAGCATCCATGACCCAGCATCGAACGTGTCGGTCATCAGCAAGTGGGTCCGGGCTGTAGCACTGGGCTAGCAGGACTCCGGTAAGCCGGGCTGTAGCGGGCTAACAGGGCTCTGGTACTCAATGCGTGACATTTCCCCGAAGGGACAGACACAGGAACGAAGGACACATGCCGGCCAGCCTAAGTGTTCCGGAGCAGTAGCAAGCTACCATGGCTCAATGGAAACACTAGGAGACATTTCCCGGTAAGAGAGGCTACTAAAGATAAACAACTAGATAGTCAGATCCCACACATACCAAGCATTTCAATCATACACACAATATGCTCGATATGTGCAAATACAACAAGGCATCTCAACATGACTCTACGACACAAGTACTTTATTTAAAGGCTCAGAGAGCCATACATAACATACATACAAGTATGGGTCACACGACCCACATTCAAGTCATACAATCATACAAACCAGCAGCGGAAGTAACTTGTCTAAGTACAGACAACTAGTAAAATAAAAGAGGCTTGGAAAACCTAGCTATACTACGTGGACCTTCACAAGCTCAGGATTACCACCTGGGCCTTAGTCTACTCGTCGATGTCAACGTCTACGAAGAACCCATCAGAAGGGGTTGCAGCGCCTTCTGTAAAATGTAAATTATAGCAACATGAGTACAAAGGTACCCAGCAAGACTTACGTCAGATCCTACATACATGCACATTATCAAGAAGGGTTGGTGGATTTATTGCAGCAAGCCAGCTTTGACTCTTGGCTAAGCTATCCTACGAGACTCCAACTTGAAATGGTTTTGCACACACGAGTCCACTACTCACCACTTCAATACACCACCGAGGATCCACCTCCGTCATCCTACGGAAGAGCCATCCTCGGCACTCACGCTTATCTTGAGATTTTTAGTAGTATCCATTCACTTGTCTATGAACTGTATAAGCAACCAAGTAGTCCTTTACCGCGGACGCGGCTATTCGAATAGATCATGTTAACCCTGCATGGGTGTACTTCTTCAAACATGTTTCCACCACTTAGCGTCTGCACACGACATGTGCTCGGCAGACTTCAAGCGAAAGCCGACGTGGGTGTAGACCACGACCTACCTAAACACCTAAGTCTCTAGTCCAGGTTTATCGCCTATCCAGGTTCCATCCGCAGGGAGTCCGGCCGAGGTTTCCCATACGGCCCCGAACGATGTGTATAGGGTTCCCGAGATACCTAACGGGTATTCGGTACACCGTGCCACGTACCTACCGCATCACAGCCCACCCCGCGGGTCAGCGCTGTCCATGGCCTCCAGTAAGCTACAAACACCAGAAACTACTTGCAACTCCTGGACAGAGGACTAGGGTGAATAAGAAGTCGAGCGGGGTCATATTTCAGGGCCCAATGCATGGTAGTAGCTGAATCTTAAATCACGCATACAGATCTCAGTTCTTAAGGTCGGCTTCAATGAAACAACCCACCATGTACTCCTACATGGCCTCTCATCGATACCTTTACCAAATCGTGTTCACCACATCACTTTCATTACCGTCATGATCATTTCACTCTAGCCCATCACCCAGATGAACCAGACCTGACACGACTCTAAGCATAGCAGGCATAGCAAGGTAGGAACAACACATACATATGGCTCAATCAATTCCTACACATGCTAGTGGGTTTCATCTAATCTGTGGCAATGACACGTCATGCAGAGGAAATGGGTTCAACTACCGTAGCACACAGCAGTTTGAAACGCGTTGTCTTAATGCAGTAAAAAGAGAGCAAGAGCGAGAACATGGGATTGTATCGATATGATCAAATGGTTGGTTGCTTGCCTGATGGATCGATGCACGGATACGGTTCTTCGCTACGGTAATCACGGTACTCCTCGGAGGCAGAACCTGCCGCAAAGAACACCGATACACAACCATCACCAAACAATGTGCGACAATATGATGCATGCATGAAACATGGCAATATGAGTGTGTTGGGCTAATGCAACTAAAACCAGATGGGTTTGAATCAATTTGAACCAAAGATTCAAATTTCAAACTCATAAATGGCCCTTTAAAGTGTTTTATCTTGTTCTGCACTAAACCTCAAGTTAGCTTGTTTAAACATGCATGAAACTAGTACAGATGGATAGATTGGATTTTTCTGATCATTTTTCATATATAATTTGTTTGATTTGGAGCTACGGTTGAATTTATATGAATTTTTGAAGTTTGCAACAATTTCTGGAATTTATAAATCATTTTAGATTTATTTTAATTTCAGAAAAGGTTTACTGCGTCAGCATGAGGTCATGCTGACCTCAGCAAGTCAACAGACCCGGTCCAGGTCAAACCTGACGCGTGGGTCCAGGGTGTCAGTGGATAATGAACTAATTTAAATTAGTTTAAACTAATCTGGATAATTAGCAGAAGGGGGCCCCACCTGTCATTGACTCAACAGAGTCAACCAGGGCCCACCTATGGTCAAAGTCAAAATGGCTGCACCGGCGTTTAGCCGCCGGCGAGCCCGACGCGGCGTCGGAAGTGGTTTTGGCCATTCCGGCCACCAAATGGGGCGCGGAAGGCATCTACGTGGAGCTGGGGACGAACCGCAGCTCTTGGTGGAGTCAGTTGGGGTCGGGGTGGCCGGAGTTGGCGCCGGCGACGACCTAGGCGGTCACCGAAGTTCGGGTGAAGGCGAACTCGGGGCTAGGGTGTGCGGTGAGGTGCGGGGAGTGCACGGTTGGACTCAACGCAGCGTGGTGAGTGCGTTGGACACCGTGAGGTGGCCAGAGGATGGCCGGGAGCACGTCGGCGACGAGATCCGCGGCGGTGCGTGCGGGTGATCTTCGTGCGGTGGCTACACGGCTCGGGGGCGAGAGAGGAAGGGTAGGAGGGGTAGCTAGGCTCACGGAGCACCCGTAGAGGCCACCGGCGGGGTCGGGGACGAGCTGATGCGGCGACGGTGTTGAAGGGGATCTCCGGCGACGGCGAACTCGGGCGAGGTCGGTGCGGTGGACTCGGGCCTCACGAGCACGCGGGGCTCGGTTAGCTCGACGAAGTGGACGGCGGCGGAGCTCCTGGACACGGTGGCGCGGCGTGGGGTTGACAGAGAGCGCGTCTACGGCGTAGGCACGGCGGCGGTGGCGTCGGCCATGGCTGGGGAGCGCGAGGGGGAGGAGCTGGAGAGGAGAGGGGGCGTCTGGGGGTTCGGGGGAGAGAGAGGGGTCGATCCACGACGTTAGACGGGTGAGTGGAGCGGCGAGTAGGTGCGTGGCACCCATGCGGTGCTCGCCGTCGAGCACCTTGCCTGCCTGCCTGGCCGGCAAGCAGCTCGCTGGCGCGGCGCTGGGCTGGGCCGGTAGGTGGGCCGGGTTGCAGGCACCAGGTAAGTTTTTCCTTTCTGTTTTCTGTTTCTCTTTTTCTATTTTTCTGTAACTTTGTTGAATTAATAAAAATACTTAGGCAACTCTTAAAATCACCAAACTGCTCCTGGTCCATAGTTGGATTATTTCCAACATGAAACATTTTAGTTTGGAGATATTTGAGCATTTGAAATATTTTATAAATTTAAAATGCCCAAATTCAAATAATTATGAATTAACTCAAAGACCTTAGGATGACCTAGAAAACTGTGCATCACTTTTGGCAGAGGTTCTGAACCAGGACAAAAATGATGGACATTTTAGAAGGGCATTTCAGGTTCATTGAAATTATTTTTAGTAAACCCTAGTTGTTTCAGAGGGGGCTGGGGGTTCTGACATCCCCATTTCAAGTTTCTGATGAAAGGATAGACATGATGCAACACTCTAATGTATGAACTAGCTAGGGTGTGACAACTCACCCCCACTCAAAAGAATCTCGACCCGAGATTTGGGTTCCTCCGGGAAGAAGGCGGGATACTCGAGTCGAAGATGATCCTCCCTTTCCCAAGTTGCTTCATTCTCAGAATGGTGCGACCATTGAACCTTGAGAAATTTGATATTATGACGTCGAGTGGTACGCTCAGCTTGATCGAGGATACGAACGGGGTACTCTCGATACGTGAGATTATCTTGGAGATCAAGCGTTTCGTGGTCTACTCCACGGATAGGATCCGAGAAGCAACGCCTGAGTTGAGAAACGTGGAAGACGCCGTGGACTCTGGAGAGATGCGGAGGTAGTTCCAATTGATAGGCAACTTCTCCTCGTTTTGCGAGAATGCGAAAAGGTCCAATGTAACGAGGAGCCAATTTTCCCTTGATACCGAAGCGATGGGTTCCCTTCAGAGGAGTAACCCGAAGGTAAGCCTTCTCATCAACCTCAAAAGTCATAGCCTTATGTTTTCGGTCGTATTGACTCTTTTGACGAGATTGGGCTGTTTTCAACTTTTCACGAACGATGCGAACTTGCTCTTCCGCTTCCTGGATCATGTCCAGGCCAAAGAATTGTCTTTCCCCGGTCTCTGACCAGTTAAGAGGCGTTTGACACCTTCGTCCATAGAGAACTTCAAAAGGGGCTTTACCCAAGCTAGATTGATAGCTGTTGTTATAAGCGAATTCGGCAAATGGAAGGCACTTCTCCCACTCCATTCCGAATGAGATAACAGAAGCTCGAAGCATGTCTTCTAGAATCTGGTTGACGCGTTCCACTTGACCACTTGATTGAGGGTGGAAAGCGGTACTAAAAGAAAGGCGGGTTCCCATAGCATTTTGGAAACTTTCCCAAAATCGAGAGGTGAAAAGACTTCCTCGATCCGAGTTAATTTCCAAAGGAACACCATGGAGAGAAACTATTCGGGAGATGTACAAGTCTGCTAACTGACTAGCAGTTATACTCTCACGAACAGGTAAGAAATGGGCCACTTTGGAAAGACGGTCGACAACGACGAAGATAGCGTTATTCCCTCTCTTGGTCCTGGGAAAACAGGTAATGAAGTCCATACCAATTTTATCCCATTTCCATTCAGGAATAGCTAGGGGTTGAAGGGTGCCAGCAGGCCGTTGATACTCTGCTTTTACACGACGGCAGACGTCGCAATTAGCAATATACTGAGCAATTTCTCTCTTCATCCTAGTCCACCAGAATCTCTGGCGTAGGTCCTGATACATCTTGGTACTACCGGGATGAATGGTGAGAGAAGATTCATGAGCCTCCTTAAGGATCAACTGCCGTAGATGCTGGTTCTTGGGAACCACTAAACGGTTCTCAAAGTACACAACACCATGATCATTTGTGGAGAAACATCTAGCACCTCCGCTAGCAATGTTCTCCTTGATCTTAGATATTCCCTTATCTCGCTTTTGGGCAGCGATGATTTGATCCATAAGAGTAGGTTTCGCCACCAAGGTGGAAAGAAATCCTTGAGGAACAATGTGAAGGTTAAGCTTCCGAAATTCCTCATGGAGAAGCGGTTGACTTTGTTGTAACATCAGGTTGTTACAATAAGATTTACGACTTAGCGCATCAGCCATGACGTTGGCTTTCCCTGGGGTGTAAGTTATTCCTAAGTCGAAATCTGTGATCAACTCGACCCAACGTCTTTGCCTGAGATTTAAATCCGGTTGGGTGAATATATACTTCAGACTTTGGTGATCAGTGTAGATTTCGCAACAATTACCGAGAAGGTAATGTCGCCATGTTTTGAGTGCATGGACTACAGCTGCAAGCTCTAGATCATGAGTGGGGTAGTTTTCCTCATGTGGGTGTAATTGCCGTGAAGCATAAGCAATTACGTGTCGATCTTGCATGAGAATACAGCCTAGTCCTTGTCGCGAGGCGTCGCAGTAGATAACAAAATCCTTGGAAAAATCCATTGGTACCAGTACGGGAGCAGAGGTTAAACGTCTTTTCAGTTCCTGGAAGCTGTGCTCACATTGTGGAGTCCACTCGAACTTTTTATCTTTCCTGAGAAGTTCAGTTAGAGGTTTGGCAACTTTGGAGAAATTCTCGACAAAGCGACGGCAATAGCTCGCTAGGCCAAGGAAACTCCGAACTTGCTTGACCGATTTAGGTGGAGTCCAATTAAGGACGGCTTGAACTCGCTCAGGGTTAACAGCAATGCCTTTACCCGAAATTACATGTCCAAGATAGGTCACTTCTGACAACCAGAATTCACATTTAGAAAATTTGGCGTAAAGGCGATGCTCTCGAAGTTTCTTCAACACTAGCCTTAGGTGTTCGGCATGTTCTTCCTCGTTCTTGGAGTAGATGAGTATATCATCGAGGTAAACCACGGCGAATTTATCCAAATACTCCATGAAGATTGAGTTCATCAACCGAGAAGGTGGCTGGAGCGTTGGTTAAACCGAAGGACATGACGGTGTACTCGTATTGGCCATAACGAGTAACAAAGGCCGTTTTCGGAATGTCCCCGTTTCTGATTTTGATTTGATGGTAGCCCAACCTCAAATCCATTTTAGAGAAGACTGAGGATCCAGCGAGCTGATCATACAGGTCGTTGATCCCGGGGAGTGGATACTTGTTCTTAATTGTGACCAAGTTGACAGGTCGATAAACTACAACCATCCGGTCCGTACCATCCTTCTTCTTGACGAAGAGGACGGGGAAAGCCCAAGGAGATGAACTAGGTCGGATGAAACCCTTTTTCAAGGACTCATCGAGTTGTTTCTTAAGCTCGGCTAGTTCAAAAGGTGCCATCTTGTAGGGTCTTCTGGAAATCGGGACAGTTCCTGGAATGAGATCTATCACGAATTCGACATCTCTGTCAGGTGGAACACCTGGCAATTCCTCTGGGAAGACATCCGGAAAGTCACGGACTACCGGAACGTCCTCAAGGTCTGGCAAAGGGCTGGCGTTAAGAGAATATAACTGTCGCTTGGCTATTTGGGTCAAGACATTGACTATCTTCCCCGAAGGATGGGTGAGTTGAATAGTCATAGAGAAGCAATCAATTTTGGAATGATGGGCTGACATCCAGTCCATACCCAAGATGATATTAATATCCGAAGATTTGAGGGCTATCAAAGATGCGAGAAAAACAAGTTTGTCGACTTGAATTTCATTTCCATGGCTTACTCTAGAAGTTTGCCATTTGGATCCCGGAGTTTGAATTACCATAGAGGTGGGCATCTCACAGAATGTGGTGTTATGCAGACGAGCATAGCTCTCGGATATAAATGAATGAGATGCTCCTGTATCAAAAAGAACAGATGCCGGGTGGCAATTAACAAGGAGCGTACCAAGAACGACGTTGGGATCTTCTTGAGCCTCTTCCGCAGAAACACAATTAACATGGCCACGGGCAGTGGTGCCCGGCTTGGCGTAGAACACTTTCCCTGTCGGCTTGCCGCGGCCAACAGTTTTTGCTGTCTGGTTGGGGTTGGTTTGGGGACACTCGCGCATATAGTGGCCTGATTCCCCACACTTGAAACAAGTCACGGAACTGGTACGTGGAGGAGCATTGTTGGTTGGACCACCATAGGGCTTGGCTGGTGCATATGGCTGAGCTGGGCGAGGCGCCTGGAAGGATGGCCTCGGTGTGAACCTGGGTGGCAGGGCAGTGTTAGGCACCCACACGCGGCGCTTCTGAGGACCAGCACCGGATGAGGAACCCAAGTCACGGCCATGCTTGCGTGTTGCTTCATAATCAGTCTGACCAGTCTCAGCACTGATGGCTTTGTTAGCAAGCTTCTGAAAAGATGTGCACTCATGCAGATGGAGGTCGCGGCGAAGCTCAGGACTAAGCCCCTTGCGGAACCTTGCCTGCTTCTTGGCATCAGTAGAAACTTCCTCCGTTGCATAACGGGCAAGGTTACCAAACTCCCTGCTGTATGCATCCACAGAGAGTCGACCTTGAGTGAAACTACAGAACTCCTCACGTTTACGGTCCATGAGACCCTCCGGAATGTGATGTTCACGGAAAGCCTCGCTGAATTCAGCACAAGTAGTGACATGGTCCGCTGGGCGCATAGCTCCATAATTCTCCCACCATAGACTGGCGGGGCCTTCAAGATGATATGCAGCAAAGGTGACCTTGTCAACCTCAGCTACTAGCGCAGAATGCAGTTTGTGAGAAATACTGCGAAGCCAGTCATCAGCGTCGAGAGGCTCGACGGAGTGGTGGAACGTGGGTGGATGTAACTTGATGAAATCACTGAGTGACACCAAGTTAGTCCTCTGATGGTGTGATGTGTTCTGTTCAATATGCTCCAACAAACGGTTGGTCTCCCGCTTGTTTCTCTCAGCCTCTAGCATAACTTCTGCCAAAGAGGGAGGGTGAGGCAGATTTGTATCCCCAACTCTGCTGCCTTCGGCCTGCTCTGGGGGAGCAGGGTTGTTGCGGGTGTTGACCATCCTAGGAAAAACAAGACAATGGTTTAGTCCAACATGACAAGATTCCGACATAGAATGTAGAATGTAATGGACAACTCAGAATGCAAGATGATCATCCGTATGACATGGTAGATACAGAAACTACTTCTTTTATTCCATCGTCATACACACCATACGAGGTTTAGTACAAGACCAACAAGTACTACTACGGTGAGAGGAGGATTACATATCATCGGAAGCATCCCAAGCTCCTATACATTATTTTTCCTACACCCCCGGAATTACTACACGCTAAGTCATATTCCACAAGTCACGCAAGACGGTGGAAATACAACTATTACAATACCTAGTGGATCTACTACTATCTTAGTCATCTCCGTAGTAGTTCTCATAGAAGTCTCCTCCATAGCCTAGAAGTTCAACGTGAGCATCCGGAAACAAACGGTCCTGAGGAGCCTGTGGGCCAAAAGGGCTAGGGTGAGGTCTTGGACCAACAAACGGTGGCCTGCGAGGACCACGAGGTGGGGTGATGCCTCCCACATCACGCCAATCCATCATGTCCGGCAGAGCAGACCTAACAGGATACATATCTCTCATATCCATGCATCCAGCTTGCACAACCGGTGCAAACCGAGTCAAGGTGGCCCAATGATCGGCGCGGGTGTTGAAAAGCTCCATTCTCAAGGCCCGATTCTCTCGGTCCTTATCCTCGAGCAACTCAGCAGTGGTGCGAGTTAGTGAGTCCTCCTGACTGGGGTCAGCATAGATAGCCCGGAGATAACCGTGCGCTCCAGGAAGTGAAGCTGGCATATACCGAAAGTCGGTGTTGCGAAGCAGGCCAGTCCTGACTCGCATGATGGTCATCATAGAATAAGCCGCATCTTGCACATCCATCTCAATAGTAACACCGAGCCCATAGGAACAGTGAAGAGCCTCGGTAGAACCAGGATAAGAGGGAAATATCCGGACGGTGCAAAGATACTGGCTTTGGTTAAAATCTCGAAACTGCTCTTCGACCGTGTATTCGGGATACCAACGGTAACCCGTCTCGATCATCACTCGGACTAACATGGCCGTATGACCGGTCACACCAATGCATCGGGTCAGGCGAACCACTTGATTTTGGTCGCGAGTGGCCATCTGAAAGCACAACCATAATGCAAAGGCATTAGAATTTCTAGCAAAATTTCGACAGCATAACGGCTGTAAATGCTCAAGAAGGGTTTGAGACATTTATCAAAAAATTGCATAGACACTCAACAATATCATATCAAGGTTCTGGGTTCAACTTATCAGCATAACAAGGTAGTAGAACTGAACTAGGCTTGTAGTCATCAAACCTATAAGGTACTACTGATTCGTAACACGTGAACCTGATAGAGAGAGAAGATCCTAATCCTTAAACCCCGGTAGAAGAATGGACTGACTCAGATCAGAATGCCATGAGGTAAAGATGTAAAAAGAGCCTTACGTACCATCCCACAATCAATTCCCCTACATATAACTAAAGCATTTCTAGACTCAACATTGACCAGTTTGGCTTGGAGAACCTACTGGCAGTCCGGCTCTGATACCAACGCTGTCAAGACCCCGACTCAATGTCACATCGATCTAGCCTGTAACACCTCATATCACTTTGCAGCCTCACGCACGGTATTCCCACGGGTGTCGCCTTACCTTTGCCCGGGACCGTTTGCGCCTTTTGGCTCACGTATATGATGATGTCGCTAGCATCCATATGATAAGGAGTCCGGGCTGACATGACTAGTCGTAAACCCCAAGTGGCACAGACTTACAGGGACAGGCATCCATGACCCAGCATCGAACGTGTCGGTCATCAGCAAGTGGGTCCGGGCTGTAGCACTGGGCTAGCAGGACTCCGGTAAGCCGGGCTGTAGCGGGCTAACAGGGCTCTGGTACTCAATGCGTGACATTTCCTCGAAGGGACAGACACAGGAACGAAGAAGGACACATGCCGGCCAGCCTAAGTGTTCCGGAGCAGTAGCAAGCTACCATGGCTCAATGGAAACACTAGGAGACATTTCCCGATAAGAGAGGCTACTAAAGATAAACAACTAGATAGTCAGATCCCACACATACCAAGCATTTCAATCATACACACAATATGCTCGATATGTGCAAATACAACAAGGCATCACAACATGACTCTACGACACAAGTACTTTATTTAAAGGCTCAGAGAGCCATACATAACATACATACAAGTACGGGTCACACGACCCACATTCAAGTCATACAATCATACAAACCAGCAGCGGAAGTAACTTGTCTGAGTACAGACAACTAGTAAAATAAAAGAGGCTTGGAAAACCTAGCTATACTACGTGGACCTTCACAAGCTCAGGATTACCACCTGGGCCTTAGTCTACTCGTCGATGTCAACGTCTACGAAGAACCCATCAGAAGGGGTTGCAGCGCCTTCTGTAAAATGTAAATTATAGCAACATGAGTACAAAGGTACCCAGCAAGACTTACGTCAGATCCTACATACATGCACATTATCAAGAAGGGTTGGTGGATTTATTGCAGCAAGCCAGCTTTGACTCTTGGCTAAGCTATCCTACGAGACTCCAACTTGAAATGGTTTTGCGCACACGAGTCCACTACTCACCACTTCAATACACCACCGAGGATCCACCTCCGTCATCCTACGGAAGAGCCATCCTCGGCACTCACGCTTATCTTGAGATTTTTAGTAGTATCCATTCACTTGTCTATGAACTGTATAAGCAACCAAGTAGTCCTTTACCGCGGACGCGGCTATTCGAATAGATCATGTTAACCCTGCATGGGTGTACTTCTTCAAACATGTTTCCACCACTTAGCGTCTGCACATGACATGTGCTCGGCAGACTTCAAGCGAAAGCCGACGTGGGTGTAGACCACGACCTACCTAAACACCTAAGTCTCTAGTCCAGGTTTATCACCTATCCAGGTTCCATCCGCAGGGAGTCCGGCCGAGGTTTCCCATACGGCCCCGAACGATGTGTATAGGGTTCCCGAGATACCTAACGGGTATTCGGTACACCGTGCCACGTACCTACCGCATCACAGCCCACCCCGCGGGTCAGCGCTGTCCATGGCCTCCAGTAAGCTACAAACACCAGAAACTACTTGCAACTCCTGGACAGAGGACTAGGGTGAATAAGAAGTCGAGCGGGGTCATATTTCAGGGCCCAATGCATGGTAGTAGCTGAATCTTAAATCACGCATACAGATCTCAGTTCTTAAGGTCGGCTTCAATGAAACAACCCACCATGTACTCCTACATGGCCTCTCATCGATACCTTTACCAAATCGTGTTCACCACATCACTTTCATTACCGTCATGATCATTTCACTCTAGCCCATCACCCAGATGAACCAGACCTGACACGACTCTAAGCATAGCAGGCATAGCAAGGTAGGAACAACACATACATATGGCTCAATCAATTCCTACACATGCTAGTGGGTTTCATCTAATTACTGTGGCAATGACACGTCATGCAGAGGAAATGGGTTCAACTACCGTAGCACACAGCAGTTTGAAACGCGTTGTCTTAATGCAGTAAAAAGAGAGCAAGAGCGAGAACATGGGATTGTATCGATATGATCAAATGGTTGGTTGCTTGCCTGATGGATCGATGCACGGATACGGTTCTTCGCTAGGGTAATCACGGTACTCCTCGGAGGCAGAACCTGCCGCAAAGAACACCGATACACAACCATCACCAAACAATGTGCGACAATATGATGCATGCATGAAACATGGCAATATGAGTGTGTTGGGCTAATGCAACTAAAACCAGATGGGTTTGAATCAATTTGAACCAAAGATTCAAATCTCAAACTCATAAATGGCCCTTTAAAGTGTTTTATCTTGTTCTGCACTAAACCTCAAGTTAGCTTGTTTAAACATGCATGAAACTAGTACAGATGGATAGGTTGGATTTTTCTGATCATTTTTCATATATAATTTGTTTGATTTGGAGCTACGGTTGAATTTATATGAATTTTTGAAGTTTGCAACAATTTCTGGAATTTATAAATCATTTTAGATTTATTTTAATTTCAAAAAAGGTTTACTACGTCAGCATGAGGTCATGCTGACCTCAGCAAGTCAACAGACCCGGTCCAGGTCAAACCTGACGCGTGGGTCCAGGGTGTCAGTGGATAATTAACTAATTTAAATTAGTTTAAACTAATCTGGATAATTAGCAGAAGGGGGCCCCACCTGTCATTGACTCAACAGAGTCAACCAGGGCCCACCCGTGGTCAAAGTCAAAATGGCTGCACCGGCGTTTAGCCGCCGGCGAGCCCGACGCGGCGGCGGAAGTGGTTTTGGCCATTCCGGCCACCAAATGGGGCGCGGAAGGCATCTACGTGGAGCTGGGGACGAACCGCAGCTCTTGGTGGAGTTAGTTGGGGTCGGGGTGGCCGGAGTTGGCGCCGGTGATGACCTAGGCGGTCACCGGAGTTCGGGTGAAGGCGAACTCGGGGCTAGGGTGTGCGGTGAGGTGCGGGGAGTGCACGGTTGGACTCAACGCAGCATGGTGAGTGCGTTGGACACCGTGAGGTGGCCGGAGGATGGCCGGGAGCACGTCGGCGACGAGATCCGCGGCGGTGCGTGCGGGTGATCTTCGTGCGGTGGCTACACGGCTCGGGGGCGAGAGAGGAAGGGTAGGAGGGGTAGCTAGGCTCACGGAGCACCCGTAGAGGCCACCGGCGGGGTCGGGGACGAGCTGATGCGGCGACGGCGTTGAAGGGGATCTCCGGCGACGGCGAACTCGGGCGAGGTCGGTGCGGTGGACTCGGGCCTCACGAGCACGCGGGGCTCGGTTAGCTCGACGAAGTGGACGGCGGCGGAGCTCCTGGACACGGTGGCGCGGCGTGGGGTTGACGGAGAGCGCGTCTACGGCGTAGGCACGGCGGCGGTGGCGTCGGCCATGGCTGGGGAGCGCGACGGGGAGGAGCTGGAGAGGAGAGGGGGCGTCTGGGGGGTTCGGGGGAGAGAGAGGGGTCGATCCACGACGTTAGCCGGGTGAGTGGAGCGGCGAGGCGGCGAGCAGGTGCGTGGCACCCATGCGGTGCTCGCCGTCGAGCACCTTGCCTGCCTGCCTGGCCGGCAAGCAGCTCGCTGGCGCGGCGCTGGGCTGGGCCGGCAGGTGGGCCGGGTTGCAGGCGCCAGGTAAGTTTTTCCTTTCTGTTTTCTGTTTCTCTTTTTCTATTTTTCTGCAACTTTGTTGAATTAATAAAAATACTTAGGCAACTCCTAAAATCACCAAACTGCTCCTGGTCCATAGTTGGATTATTTCCAACATGAAACATTTTAGTTTGGAGATATTTGAGCATTTGAAATATTTTATAAATTTAAAATGCCAAAATCCAAATAATTATGAATTAACTCAAAGACCTTAGGATGACCTAGAAAACTGTGCATCACTTTTGGCAGAGGTTCTGAACCAGGACAAAAATGATGGACATTTTAGAAGGGCATTTCAGGTTCATTGAAATTATTTTTAGTAAACCCTAGTTGTTTCAGAGGGGGTTGGGGGTTCTGACATCCCCATTTCAAGTTTCTGATGAAAGGATAGACATGATGCAACACTCTAATGCATGAACTAGCTAGGGTGTGACATTTTAGCTATAGAACTTGTTGGAGACTTCATATCTCTCAACTCGGGTATTTGCTTGAAATAGTAACTTCAACTCCTGGAACATCTCATATGCTCCATGACGTTCAAAACGTCTTTGAAGTCCCGATTCTAAGCCATTAAGCATGGTGCACTAAACTATCAAGTAGTCATCATATTGAGCTAGCCAAACGTTCATAACGTCTGCATCTGCTCCTGCAATAGGTCCGTCACCTAGCGGTGCATCAAGGATATAATTCTTCTATGCAGCAATGAGGATAAACCTCAGATCACGGATCCAATCCGCATCATTGCTACTAACATCTTTTAACACAATTTTCTCTAGGAACATATCAAAATAAACACAGGGAAGCAACAACGCGAGCTATTGATCTACAACATAATTTGTAAAATACTACCAGGACTAAGTTCATGATAAATTTAAGTTCAATTAATCATATTACTTAAGAACTCCCACTTAGATAGACATCCCTCTAATCCTCTAAGTGATTACGTGATCCAAATCAACTAAACCATGTCTGATAATCACATGAGATGGAGTAGTTTCATTGGTGAACATCACTATGTTGATCATATCTGCTATATGATTCACGCTCGACCTTTCGGTCTCCGTGTTCCGAGGCCATATCTGTATATGCTTGGCTCGTCAAGTATAACCTGAGTATTCTGCGTGTGCAACTGTTTTGCACCCATTGTATTTGAACGTAGAGCCTATCACACCCGATCATCACGTGGTGTCTCAGCACGAAGAACTTTTGCAACGGTGCATACTCAGGGAGAACACTTCTTGATAATTAGTGGGAGATCATCTCATAATGCTACCGTCAATCAAAGCAAGATAAGATGCATAAAAGATAAACATCACATGCAATCAATATAAGTGATATGATATGGCCACCATCATCTTGTGCTTGTGATCTCCATCTTCGGAGCACCATCATGATCACCATCGTCACCGGCGCGACACCTTGATCTCCATCGTAGCATCGTTGTCGTCTCGTCAATCTTATGCTTCCATGACTATCGCTACCACTTAGTGATAAAGTAAAGCATTACAGCGCGATTGCATTGCATACAATAAAGCGACAACCATATGGCTCCTGCCAGTTGCCGATAACTCGGTTACAAAACATGATCATCTCATACAATAAAATTTAGCATCATGTCTTGACCATATCACATCACAACATGCCCTGCAAAAACAAGTTAGACGTCCTCTACTTTGTTGTTGCAAGTTTTACGTGGCTGCTACGGGCTTAAGCAAGAACCAATCTTACCTACGCATCAAAACCACAACGATATTTGTCAAGTTGGTGTTGTTTTAACCTTCGCAAGGACTGGGTGTAGCCACACTCGGTTCAACTAAAGTTGGAGAAACTGTCACCCGCTAGCCACCTTTGTGCAAAGCACGTCGAGAGAACCGGTCTCGCGTAAGCGTACGCGTAATGTCGGTCCGGGCCGCTTCGTCAAACAATACCGCCGAACCAAAGTATGACATGCTGGTAAGCAATATGACTTATATCGCCCATAACTCACTTGTGTTCTACTCGTGCATATAACATCAAACACATAAAACCTAGGCTCGGATGCCACTGTTGGGGAACATAGTAATTTCAAAAAAAATTCCTACGCACACGCAAGATCAGGTGATGCATAGCAATGAGAGGGGAGAGTGTGATCTACGTACCCTTGTAGACCAACAGCGGAAGCGTTAGCACAACGCGGTTGATGTAGTCGTACGTCTTCACGGCCCGACCGATCTAGCACCAAAACTACGGCACCTCCGAGTTCTAGCACACGTTCAGCTCGATGACGATCCCCGGACTCTGATCCAACAAAGTGTCGGGGAAGAGTTCTGCTAACACGATGGCGTGGTGACGATCTTGATGTACTACCGCCGCAGGGCTTCGCCTAAGCACCGCTACAATATTATCAAGGATTATGGTGGAAGGGGGCACCGCACACGGCTAAGAATATGATCACGTGGATCAACTTGTGTCTAGAGGTGCCCCCTGCCCCCGTATATAAAGGAGCAAGGGAGAAGGAGGCCGGCCCTAGGAGGGGGCGCGCCAAGTGTGGAGTCCTACTAGGACTCCCTAGTCCTCGTAGGATTCCACCTCCCATATGGAATAGGAAAAAAGGAAGGGAAAAGGAGAAGGAAGGAAGGGGGCGTCCCCCTTCCCTAGTCCAATTCGGACCAGACCAAGGGTAGGGGTGCGGCCACCCTTGAGGCCCTTTTTCTTCTTTCCCGTATGGCCCAATACGTATTCCCGTAACTCTCCAGTACTCCGAAAAATACCCGAATCACTCGGAACCTTTCCGATGTCCGAATATAGTCGTCCAATATATCGATCTTTACGTCTCGACCATTTCGAGACTCCTCGTCATGTCACCGATCTCATCCGGGACTCCGAACTCCTTTGGTACATCAAAACTCATAAACTCATAATATAACTGTCATTGAAACCTTAAGCATGCGGACCCTACGGGTTCGAGAACAATGTAGACATGACTGAGACACGTCTCCAGTCAATAACCAATAGCGGAACCTAGCTGCTCATATTGGCTCCCACATATTCTACGAAGATCTTTATCGGTCAGACCGCATAACAACATACGTTGTTCCCTTTGTCATCGGTATGTTACTTGCCCGAGATTCGATCGTCGGTATCTTAATACCTAGTTCAATCTCGTTACCGGCAAGTCTCTTTACTCGTTCCGTAATACATCATTTCACAACTAACTCATTAGTTGCAATGCTTGCAAGGCTTATGTGATGTGCATTACCAAGAGGGCCCAGAGATACCTCTCCAACAATCGGAGTGATAAATCCTAATCTCGAAATACGCCAACCCAACATGTACCTTTGGAGACACCTGTAGAGCTCCTTTATAATCACCCAGTTACGTTGTGACGTTTGGTAGCACACAAAGTGTTCCTCCGGCAAACGGGAGTTGCATAATCTCATAGTCATAGGAACATGTATAAGTCATGAAGAAAGCAATAACAACATACTAACGATCGGGTGCTAAGCTAATGGAATGGGTCATGTCAATCACATCATTCTCCTAATGATGTGATCCCGTTAATCAAATAACAACTCTTTTGTTTATGGTTAGGAAACATAACCATCTTCGATTAACGAGCTAGTCAAGTAGAGGCATACTAGTGACACTCTGTTTGTCTATATATTCACACATGTATTATGTTTCTGGTTAATACAATTCTAGCATGAATAATAAACATTTATCATGATATAAGGAAATAAATAATAACTTTATTATTGCCTCTAGGGCATATTTCCTTCAGTTCTATGTAACAAGTTCACTGCACATTTTTTTGTCTAAAGAAACACATATATGTGGAAATCATGTAAGAATAATTAAACTATTATAAATATATGTATTTTACAACTTTGAATTAGTGTCATAAACATATTTGTGCTTGAATGGAACTGTCATAAACCTAGCGAAATTGAAGAAAGAGTAACAAGATGTGTTAGCATTACCTTGCAGTTGGACCACCATATCCGAGCACATCCTTTGACTGCCCAGCAAAGGTCCTCCCTCTCGCTCAAACAGGGGGCACACACCCAGCTAGCAGGCTGTTTCGCATACATGCTGATAATTCTGCCTTGGTTGTAGGCAAGTAGGCTGGTATATTCAGCTATAATCAGGAACTCCTCTTCACAACTGTATTTTGGCGGAAAAATAATCTACTGAGACCAGATGCATAATCATGGAGGTAGCTCAGTTTTCAAGGCATAAGATGGGTAAGCTATCCCAAAAAATGAACAACCATCATGCATATCCATATGGGAAGGGAGTATTAATTACTAACCTTGAAGAACATTTTTTGGAGAAAATTACTAACCTTGAAGAACTTTTTTTTGAACCTGATGCTGCGGAACGGTCATTATGCGTGCCCAAATAAAAGGAACTGCTTATAACTTGGCAGATTATGCATACCTAAAAGAATAATTGAGTAGTGGATATTCAAGCATCAAAAACTTTTCAACTGGATGTTCCTTACCACACATCAAGTCAATCTTAACATTTTTCTGACCCCATGTCTTCTTCCTTCAGCAGCAACTTAAAAGATTGTACTTAATTATAGAATAAATAAAAGGCATATCAGACTTGAGTATATATTATATAAAAGATGTGAGTCCAGAAAGAAGTCCAATTTTAGTCCATGATGTATAAATAGTCCAGAATGTAGTCTGCTTGGCTAGCGAGCTAGTGTCACCACACCATTTGGCAACCTCACCCTTTGAGTGTCACCGCTCTCTCGTGCTGTGGCTTCCTGGATGCCTTGCCTGCCGTCGACCTAGTGCTTCTTGACAGCCAACACGTCAAGCCCTTCATGGTTGCGTTGCCACATGGTAGCAGAGGCAACTGCAAGTAACAACGACAGTCCAAGTAGAACAAATAAGATGATTATGAACTGGTCCTTCTCTTGCTTACCTATCTGGTGGTCCATGCTGCCCACATATTTGAGGACTTACAGTGAGGAAATTGAACCTTAAATTAGATGAAAACAAGCTATATAAATAAATATTTTGCAAGAACAGAATGAATGTATACTAACTTCAAAATGTAGTTATCTGATTATCTAGGTGTGGTTAGTTGGGAGTCAATTGTCGTTTTATTTGATTATCTCTCAGACGAAATCAGTAAGACCAAAAATTGTCGTGCACCCATCAGTCTGACAAAATTAGTAAGACCAAAAATGTGAGTACTCATCATCTGCAACCCATGAGGAATCAGTGGTTTGCCACCGAATGATGGGTAAACAAAAATGCAGCTGAAGCATCTTCAGAGAAGCACATGCCCTTGAAAATATAGAGCCAACACTGAACATCTTTTACCCATTTCATAAAAATGATGACAGGTCCACTACGCCCCCTTGCTAGCTCAACTAAACACCTAACAATGCCCTCAAAATCAACACTGACACTCATGGCTGAATAAAAAAAATCCACAACACTTCCCCCAACTAAACATTGGTCTGGACATGAAACTGCAAGGATTAATTAATAACGATCTTATAGTATGCCTATGTGCGTACCCGCGCGTGGTCGTCACGACAAGGCAGACTTTGTCATCCATGGTAACAAGGCTTAAGCTGTGCACGCCGGAGGAACTACGCGAAGAGGCACTAAAGGGGTGCTCTCCCTCACAAGTATTCCATGGTCGACCTCCATAGCGAGCCGAACACCACAGATGCAGGGACCCCTTGACTGACACGTCAACCATGCTTGTTTCAGTAAGAAGTTGGCATGCACTTTTAGCGAGTCAAGATATTGGCGCCAACAATTACATAAACCAAACAATGATATAAGTATAGAAGTCATTCGATTATTTAACTGCAGCACATCCATCTAGCTAACTAAAGCAATAACCAAAATATATGAAAAAGGGATAATACTAACCATTAGCTTGTATATCTTCAGTCTTGGCTCATAAACAAACAACTTGAAACGGTAGAAACTGCTGATAGTAAAAAGAAGGTAAGTGAAACAATTATGAGATTTTCAAAGAGAAGCTCACTTTAGTTGTATGCAACCTTCGGCAACCATGTTTTCATGTGAGCATCTCCTCAAGCTAGCAATAGTTCACCATGACCCTTGTCTGCTTCTCACCCAGCCTGTAGGATCGGCAATCAATTTATTCAATGAGAGAAACAAACTTAAGTACAAATCTGATGAAATTCGAACATAATTAGAAATAACCTAACGCAATCAAATCAACCAATAAACTGATTAAGATTTTTTTTTCAAAAGGGGATAACCCAACTGATTAGAACATTACTTGCTAGATTTCCTGTCCTATGTATCATATGAATACTCCATGCACATCAACATGTCAGGGGTGATGTGGCCACAGATGGGTTCCTCTTGTGTACCGATCGAATGGAACCACTTCATCCACGGAGGCGGCGTCCCTAGGGATCAGCAGAGGCGGCGGGGTGCCCTCGGCTTCCGTGATGGCAGAGGCGAAGGCAGGGAACCCTAGACAAAAATCGAGGGAGGAGTGGCGGCATGGTTCTTTTTCTTCTGTAATATTTTGTAAAGAGAATAAAATGCAGGTGGTGGTGGGAGGTGGGACGAAAAAAACCCGGAAGAAAGTGGTGGGACAAAAAAACCGTGTCGTGGACGCAATCCTACCAACTGCTGCATTAGGAGTAGAGATAAAAGCAAGGCTGCACACACCTAGGTTCGGCGCTCTTAATTAAATTTAACAAGCAGCAAAGAATTGAATGTCAAAATTCATCAAAGTTACTTAATCTGTTGTCAGCGATGACTTGTTGCACATACCAGAGGTCTAATATTCTTTCATTCTCTTCTCTTTTCTTTCGGAGTAATATGCAAAATTAGCTAGATCCATGCCCAGTCTACACTAAAAGAGTATAAGAACTTATTTCTGGGATTATAGGCTAAACATAAGTATGGCAAGCTACGCAGATAACAAGGCAACTTGAAACTATTTTTTCAAGCAAATGTAAACAGTATCAGACACACATAAATCATACCACAGTATCATACTTCAGACGTAAATCGAACAAACAAAATTCATATCAGAGTATTTAGACATAAGTTGTTTACATCAGCCAACATTATATCCAACGGAACTTGAGGAAATTATGTTCCTAAATACAGAGAAGGTTTACCTCACTAAATGGATCTTCTATATCATCACGCTCGAGGCTGCTTTCCTGCAGAGTGCAGACATGCAAGTTAATTACTATGCATAAGAAGTCCAGCAGGTGTATTAGGACCACCGTATACTTACATAGTTAGGAAAAATAACCATGTCAACATCATCGGGGACGTCAGCTAACAGGCATCTGATGGAATACTACCGGGATATAACAACTCATCGGTGTCTAGATGCATTATCCAATCCATGCCAGATTCCTACCATGAAGAAAAATGTTTTTTGTTTATGATAAATAGAATACATTAAACGAACACTATTAATAATTGCTGGTGATAAGCCGAAAACAAACATACATACCCGGGCCATCACAATGGCCATCTCCATGTTGAGTGCTTGCTTCAAAAATAGTTTGTGGTTGCAAGGCTTGTAGAAGAATCCTGCGAGCCAGGTTTCGTTCCAGATTCGGCTGCAGGTGAAACATATACATCATCAGAATGGGCATCGAAATGAATTTGTGTATAGCCCGACGAGGCACGTGGGCGGCGAAGATTGTTTCGCACCACCTGGCCTGCTGCTCCTCAAGCTCCTTGGTCATGTACACCACCTTCACACCCCTAAAGAAGAAGAAGAGAAACAGAGTCGGACATTGAGAACAAGCAGAGTGAAACTGGTACTACTGGATTCTTCAAAATCTCAAGCGAGGAACGCACGGGGATGGACTCGAGGACCCTGACGACGCTGGGCTTGGCGGCCTTGCCCTCGACAAAGAGCAAAAAGTGTGCGACGCCGATGACCTTGTGGTAGAAGAGCCACGGCAGGATCCGGTCCAGGCCTGCGGAGGTGCTCGTTTGCACGCACACCTGGCAAGCAAGCAAAAGATCAGCAGGTCGGACACATAGGCCATGGTGAGTAGCTTCATGGTGGTCCATGGTGAGTAACTTCAAGTGTAATATTCAAAAGCAATCAGTATTAAAATCAGTTGATTCGGAAATAGAAAAGGCATCAAGGAAGTAACGTACCTCAAACTATGGAACAAGACCTTGGTCTGCAGCAACCTTTTGCATCAAACGGAACCATGGGCCAATTCGAGGGTTTGGCACCGCTGCCCATCCAGGCCTCCCACCTTGAGGGGGGGGGGTCTCATCCTCCCTCAGATGTGGCACACCTTCAGAAGTAGATTCACAAGAATGAGCAAACCATCAATTATAAAACAATGATTGTGGTAAGAAGGAACCACTAATTAGTAATCAACATGCATGTATGCATGTGGGTTGAAAGCATGGACATTGCTCAAAAACCATGAAACCAAACAATCGCAGGCTCACAGTATACAGGGAAATCAGGAAAAATATAGAATATAATTAACCGCTTGTATGCTAGAAGAATAGGTGCAGTAACTTTCGAATGTATTAACAATTTGTATATGGTATCATATTTACGTATTTAATAGGATTTTACACATAACATATCGAGGTTTGATTGCACCTGTGTGTTAAACAAGATACAGACAGATGAATGCAGAACCAACCGATTGGATGGACAGTGAGTGCAGGGCGGTTGGAGACCTCGGAAACAGCCTCTCCAGTGGCTTCCTGCCACCGATAGTCAAGATCATCCTCTGCAACAATGCTGCTTTCATGCTTCAATAACCTAACATTCCCATTTGTAAAGCTCTCCATCCCCTCCTAAAAACAAATATCAGCAACGGTTAGTTGGGAACTATGGCACAAACACATTTGTCAGATACCTTACGAATAAATAAAATAAGGATAAAAATTGCAGGTAACTTTTAACTGAGATCAGAGCCAGTGGAACATAATGGACCATTGTTTTGTTACATTACATGATCCTAGATCCCTGTACACCTGTGAGGTGTGCAATTTACTACGGTATACTCATGGATAAAAAAATCCAGGGACAACGCACTTACTAAACAGTGTGCTTGTTACTCCCAGATTGCGCTCACTGCCACTATGTTGGCAGCAACAGCGGCCATGCCTCCGGTCACAAGTGTACTTCCAGATACTGAAATAGTCTCCATACACTGCTTTGGCAACAAATTTCTATTTTCTGTATCAAAACCTAGAAGTATAGGTCGAATCTATTCTTCAAGACAAATCTAACCAAATTATTTCTTTTAGACTAACCAAAATAATGATACATAATACAGTCAGAATAATTTTACTGCACGCATTCTATGATGACATCTATCCCCACATGGAGGTTTTTCAGTAGACAAACAAAGAGCGAAATTCTGGCCTTCACGAAGCAAATCGTGAGGCAGGGATTTATCTCATCGAACAAGCTTCCTGCTTCACAGGTCGGACACATCGGCCGGTGACCGGCGAGGAAGAGGGCGGAGGTGAGATTGGAAAGGTAGTACTTTGGGGTGGTGTGTGTCCGGCGCGTCGAAGTGGAAGGACCAGCCGCGGAGGTAGGGGAAGGCAGGG
>NC_041382.1:750625032-750645384 GCF_002162155.2 Triticum dicoccoides
GTGGAGGGACTGCGGCCTCGACGGGGCCGGCATGGCCAGGCGAGGGGAGCCGGCGTCGTCCATGCTGCTGCCGCGGCACTGGAGTGCGAACGCGAGGAGGGCGAGCGCGAGCAGTTGGGCGGTGAGGAGGAGCAGCAGGTGGCGCCACGCCGCGGCGCCGCCGCCGACGCGGTGGAGGACGGCGACTGGAGATCGGGCCGAGGGCGACGCGCCGACACCAGAGAAGAGCACAACCCTAGAGCGGCGGGGGCGAACGTGAGGAGGAAACGCTCGGGGACCAATTCCCCTGCCCTGGTTTTTTTTGGGTTAACCTTCATAGATATTATTTTCTAGGCGTTTTTTTTTGTCGATCGACAGTGTGGGAGGACGAAATAGACGTTCGAACTAGGACGGGTTTACTGTTACGTACGAGGTGGGATTGAGAACGAAAATAAACCAAAGGAAATGGGACGAAAATTAACTGACGGAGATTACCAACTGCTTCATTAGAAATAGAGATACAGCATGCTGTCAAGTTAACAACCTTCCGTCTGTGGTTGGAGGCCGTGCCAGACAATGTACGGGTGATGATGGTCAGCGATCTAGCTGAGCCAGTTGAGTAATGGATCTCCAAATGATCCAATTTCAAAAAAAAAAGTACAGCAGATACTCGTAAAAAAAAACAAGTACAACAGATACCACAAATCATCAGTTATACAAATTTCCAACGACTGGCTACGGAGCCCTCAACAAGAGAGATCAAAAACATCAAATATTAGGGGACGAGGATTTGAGGCACACACGTGTGGGGGCACTCGGGTCCAAGGTGCCGGCTTTTTGTTTTGGATTTCGATTTTTAAAGTTATATATATTTTAAATAAAAAAATAAATTAAATTTTGTTTTCATATTTGTGTTTTTCGCGGCCAGCTTTCAAATAAAATCCATTTGGAATTTATTTTGACGATTTTAAAAAATGTTAAGTTTCATTGTTCAAAACTTAGTACGAGCGACCGATTAAAATCAATATTTTGTGTCTAGGACTGACAGAAAGAAATGCTTAAAATATACTCCCTCCGTTTCAAAATATAGCGTGTCATCGGTTTCCGCGCTTCAACTTTGACCATAAATTTAACCAACGATACCGGCTGCGGCGGGAGAAAATTATATAATTGAAAAGTTCTTTTGAATACGAATTCACTGGTATAATTTTTGCAGACGGTTAGATTTACTGTCAAAATTGAACCTCGAAAAGCGTGGGCATGCTATATTTTGGGACGGAGGGAGTATCTCCAAAAACTTGTTAACATTTGACAATTTTACATGCAAAAACCATAAGTTTCATAGTTGAAACTTAAAACTTTTGAGGGATTTTTTTTACTTTTTTTCTAGAATAAAGGGATTATTTTTCACCGTGCACTCGTGCGGGATTCAACAACTTTGTGAATCACGAGACAACTCAAATGGCCGGCACAGCTTGGCAGGTGAGTGCATCTGCCGTGCTTGCGAATTTCCGAATCTAAGGAGGCCCGCTACATATTGCATTTGTGCGTACAAACTAGTATGTTTGTATGAAATAGGTTCGAGTTTATCGGAATGCATGTATGCTGATAAGATTATATCTTTGCTGAGTAAAAGAAAAGTCCGTCGCGTGTGACACGCCGGGTGTTGTGGGGACATTGTTTGCTCTTAAATCAACAAAACAAGAGGTAATAACACCCCAGGTATCCTAACTTATATAGAATGTGACAATTTAGTCCTAAACTTGCAAAACATGACTTCACTATACCCTAACTTACACCTCATGTGATGATTTAGTCCCAGGTCAATGAGAACTCGACAATTGGCAGCCAGGTGGTAGGACCGGTCAGCACATGCACCTTTGCACAAAACCCTCTGCCGTTTCCTTTAATCAACACGCACTTGTACCCATAAACTAGGCCCGTACTCCTGATTCGCATTCTTCTCTCTATCGTCACTTAGTCCATGTTCGTGTGCGTGTGCGTGTTCACGGCACGGCAGGCAAGCGGCGACCGTATATACATAAACGACGACGGACAACGAGAGTACAGTACAGAGTAGCACTACGTAGAGGGAAGCTCACTCGGGGAGGTCCGAAAGGGCGCTTTTTTGCTTGGCATCTGCTGGGTGCTGAGTGCTGATTTGGTTGGGCAATCTGAACTCCTGATGGGTGATGGTCACAGCACAATTACTCCCACCCGACGACCAAGCGTACGTACGTACGTACTGGCCAGTGGGCATGATGAATTGATGATCATTGATGGGAAGGCGGGGTCGGAGACATAGATGGATGCATGTGCCGTGCCCGGGCGTACGATGAGCTCCAGGCCCGGCGTCGCAGGCGCGAGGAGGGTGGCGTCATCATCCTTGACAGCGACGAGGACGAGGCCAGGCCGTCCAGCGCCCCACCGCGCGTCGGCGACCCTCGCCAGAGCTGCAGCAGGGGTGGCGGCGACACAGGCGAGGCACGCGACGACGACGACAACGATGATGATGGCGACGACGGCGACTACACCCGCTTCTACAGGCTTTTCGACATGTAGACGATGGCGACGGCGGTGGCGGCTAGGCGTAGTTTGCATGTTTTTATGATTTTTGTATAAATTTCAATGAAGTTTCGTTGAGTTCGCGCCAGAATCGCCGAGTTTTCATATTTTTATATGGAACACCGCCGACGACTGGAAAAAAAGTCGTCCGCACACGCCAATCTAGCGTCGGCTCACCCTTAGACGGCTCTTTTTCAGCGCCCTGGGAGGGCGAACGGCTGAAGATGCTCTTAATAGACTACAATATGTTATAGCATATGGAACCAGAGTGTGAGTGTTTTTTTCGAAACGGAGAGATAGTGTGGGTGTAAATTTTACAAAGAAGGTGATCATGCGATCATGTGAGGAGGTGCTAGTTTGGTTTGTTGCCTCCTATGTGTTGGGATAAGTCGATTAGATTGACTATATGAATCAGGTACAATGAAAATATGTACAATGAAAATATTAGTATATACTTCATCCGTTCTATAATGTCGTGTGCATAGATTATTTAAAAATTTAAACTTTGCAAACTTTGACCAAGTTATGTCTCCGACTCAGGTGTTCGAGTGCGCGTTGGCCCCAGCGTGGGCATGAGGACCCAGCGGTGGCCAGGCACCACCTCCGGAGCAGAGGGTGCTGGTGATGGGCGACGTACCTGGAGGAGCGGAGCGGAGTGGCTGAAGCTGCGCACCGGGCGGGAAGGGCTGGCGACGTCGCCGGCGCTGCGTCGATGGGCGCCGGGCCTTGACGGAGTGGATCCGCCCATGTCGGATCCGTCTTGGTCAACAATCGAACGCCTCAATGCGATGCGGAGGGTGACCTACTCCATATTATTGGGCTCCGCTTCGTGCAGGCCATTGGATGTGTTTGGAGGGGATCGAAAGTGAAGTGAAAGGAAAGGGGAGTGAAGTGAAGTTCGGACTGACTGCGGTCTAGGGTTTTTTCGGACGGCAATATTTGTGGGCAGGCATGGGCTAGGCTGGGCCAAGCCGACATGGCGGGTGCGCCCGAACCGCCTCATATCCGCCCATATTTAGGCTGGATATGAGGGGTGCTGGTCAGTCCGGATGTTTAAGGCCCTTTGAGGCGTTCGGATGGGTCAATTTTTGTAACCTATCAGCCCGTTCAGGCGCCTGTTGAAGATGCTCTAAGTTGCGAGATATTCTGAGGTAGAGTATAATTGATCATGGTGAGTTTTACGAATTCATTCACGTGCACGTGGCGCGTGATCTAACATTCACCGGCGTCTCATCCTCGCACCGGCGGCCGGCCATACAAGGCAACTCCTAGGAAGAAAACGCGTACGTCCATCTTTGCTCGTCCCAGGTAGTAGGAGGTATGAGTACACGGTACCGTACCACTGTTCTTCCCCGCACGGCACATGCATCCATCTATGTCTCCGACTCAGCCTTCCCATCAACGATCATCAACTTATCATGCCCACTGGCCAGTACGTGCGTACGTACGCTTGGTCGTTGGGTGGGAGTAATTGTGCTGTGACCATCATCCATCAGGAGTTCAGATTGCCCAACCAGATCAGCACTCAGCACCCGGCAGATGCCAAGCAAAAAAGCGCCCTTTCCAACCTCCCCGAGTTAGCTTCCCTCGCTAGTAGAAAAAGGTCAAACGTAAAGCACATTAGTGCCGGTTTAAATTTGAGCCGGCACTAATGTGTACATTAGTGCCGATTCCAACGGCTAGCCGGGCCGCTCTCATTAGTACCGGTTCGTTGCGAACCTTTAGCACCGGTTCGTGCCACGAACCGGTACTAAAGTGAGTGGTGGCAGGATGTTGTCAGTCCGGGGCCCCTCCAGCACCTTTAGCATCGGGTCGTATCACGAACCGATACTAAAGGTCGTCCTACATAGACCCTTCGTCCACCTGAGCTCGCTCTGTTCTTTCCCTTTCCCCTCTCCTCTCTGTTCTTTTCTCTCTTCCTCTCAAACTCATCACACATTTTGCTCAAGATTTGAAGGTCCCCATCCATTCAAATGATCACAAAGGTTAGCAACTTTTTCCTTTCATCTCTCATTGCTAGATTAGCTCGTGCAATACTTTATATAATGATTGATTTTTGAGTTTAGTAATTTGGAAGGAATTATATATATATATGTGCTAGTATTTGATTTATATGCAATTTGAGGTCAAAAATAATACTTAGTTTGCATATGTAGGTGTGGTTTACTTAGTACCTTCTAGATCTGCGTCATAACCATCGTCGATCGCTCGCAACGTCCCGTCGCCGGCACCACCTTGTGGTGAGCCTCTTGTTCATGAAGTTTTATATAAAAAATTGATGTTTGTGTGATTTGGATATATAGTTACTCGTATAATTATCTTACCCATACATTGTTTGTTATACATAGTGCCATGGTTTTGATATCCGTCCCCGTCGACCCTCGTCCGGGTTATGATTCGGATGTGGTATATTCTCTTTTAAAACTATTCATTGCATTTCGTGTTTATGACAAATTATGCCCATCAAGTTGACATAGATATTTTTATGTAGGAGGTAGTTGAACCGAAAATTCCAACCGACCCTATTGTCGAGAGGTTAAATTTAGCTGAAAGAGAAAACGAGGATTTGAAGGAAAAATTGAAAAGAATTGAGGGGGAGAAGATGGAATTGGAGTTGCATGTTGCCGATGTCGTCGATGATCACAAGATTAAGATGGAGAAAATGCGCTTGAAGATTAGAAAGATTAGAAAATATGCCATTCATAGTGAGGCTTGGTATCATTATGCTGTTGGATCAATTGTTACCTTAGTTGCGATCTTGATCGCATTTGTTGTTGCATTTAAATTCTTTAGTTAGAGAGTTATTTGTTTGTTGCATTTAAGTGTTGTATGATCTTTATGTATGAACTTTATGTATTGTATTAATTTGATATTTTCGGTGCTGTTTATTGAAGATGAGACGGCAATGGATGTACGATGACCGATGCTCTCCCGAGTTCATTAATGGCGTGCGTACTTTTCTGCTTGCGGCTGATGCAAACAAGCGAGCAGATGGTTTTATGCATTGTCCATGTGCTGGTTGTAAGAATGGTCACAATTACTCTACGTCAAGAACCATTCACGTCCACCTGTTTGAGTCCGGTTTCATGCCCCACTATAATGTTTAGACCAAGCATGGAGAAAGAGGGGTTATGATGGAAGACAATGAAGAAGAGGACGACGACAGCTATCCTGGCCATGGGTTCCCTGAATACGATGATACAACAATGAGAGAAGAAGATGAGCCGGTGATGCGGGAAGAAGCTGAGCCGACAATGCGGGAAGAAGCTGAAGAAGAGGCATCGGATGAGCCCGTTGATGATCTAGGTCGGGCCATTGCCGATGCAAAGAGAAACTGCGCAAGTGATTTGAAGAAGAAGAAGTTGCAGCGCATGTTAGAGGATCACAAAAAAATTGTTCTACCCGAATTGCGTAGGTGACAAGAAAAAGCTGGGCACCACACTGGAATTGCTGCAATGGAAGGCAGAAAATGGTGTATCTGACAAGGGATTTGAAAAGTTGCTGGTAATGATAAAGGATATGCTTTCAAAGGACAACGAATTGCCCGAGAGTATGTACGAAGCAAAGAAGGTTGTCTGCCCTCTAGGGTTAGAGGTGCAGAAGATACATGCATGCCCTAATGATTGCATCCTCTACCGTGGTGAGTACGAGGATTTGAACGCTTGCCCGGTATGTGGTGCATTGCGCTATAAGATCAGCCGCGATGACCCTGGTGATGTCGAGGGCGAGCGCCCCAGGAAGAAGATTCCTGCCAAGGTGATGTGGTATGCTTCTATAATACCACGGTTGAAACGTTTGTTCTAAAACAAAGAGCATGCCAAGGCGATGCGATGGCACAGAGAAGACCGTAAGAAAGACGGAAAGTTGAGAGTACCCGCTGACGGGTCGCAGTGGAGAAAAAACGAAAGAAAGTACGGGAAGGAGTTTGCAGATGATGCAAGGAACGTATGGTTTGGTCTAAGCGCAGATGGCATTAATCCTTTTGGGGAGCAGAGCAGCAACCATAGCACCTGGCCTGTGACTCTATATGTGTATAACCTTCCTCATTGGTTGTGCATGAAGCGGAAGTTCATTATGATGCCAGTGCTCATCCAAGGCCCTAAGCAACCCGGCAACGACATTGATGTGTACCTAAGGCCATTAGTTGAAGAACTCTTACAACTATGGAATGGAACAGGTGTACGTGCGTGGGATGAGCACATGGGGGAAGAATTTGACCTAAAGGCGTTGCTGCTCGTGACCATCAATGATTGGCCTTCTCTCAGTAACCTTTCAGGACAGACAAACAAGGGATACGCGCATGCACGCACTGTTTGGACGATACCGACAGTATATATTTGGCTAATTGTAAGAAGAATGTGTACCTAGGACATCGTCGATTTCTTCCGAGCAGGCATCCCGTAAGAAAGAAAGGCAAGCATTTCAAAGGTGAGGCGGATCACTAGACGAAGCCTCGCCACCGTACTGGTGCTGATGTACATGATATGGTCAAGGATTTGAAGGTGGTCTTTGGAAAGGGTCCTGGTGGACAACCTATTCTGAATGGCGCTGACGGACGCGCACCCATGTGGAAGAAGAAATCTATATTTTGGGACATGCCCTATTGGAAAGACCTAGAGGTCCGCTCCGCAATCGACGTAATGCACGTGACGAAGAATCTTTGTGTGACCCTGCTTGGCTTCTTGGGCGTGTATGAGAAGACAAAAGATACACCTGAGGCATGGGAGGACCAGCAATGTATGCACGGAAAAGACGGCATACATCAGGGTCATGCAAGCTACGCTCTTACCAAAGAAAAGAAGGAAATCTTCTTTGAATGTCTGCTTAGTATTAAGATACCGTCTGGCTTCTCGTCGAATATAAAGGGAATAATAAACATGGCAGAGAAAAAGTTCCAGAACCTAAAGTCTCATGACTGCCACGTGATTATGACACAACTGCTTCCGGTTGCATTGAGGGGGCTTCTACCGGAAAACGTTCGATTAGCCATTGTGAAGCTATGTGCATTTCTCAATGCAATCTCTCAGAAGGTAATCGATCTAGAAATCATACCAAGGTTAGAGAATGATTTGGTGCAATGTCTTGTCAGTTTCGAGTTGGTGTTCCCACCATCCTTCTTCAACATCATGACGCACGTCCTAGTTCACCTATGCGAAGAGATTAACATTTTGGGTCCTGTATTTTTACACAATATGTTCCCCTTTGAGAGGTTCATGGGAGTCTTAAAGAAATATGTTCATAACCGTGCTAGGCCAGAAGGAAGCATCTCCAAGGGCCATGAAAATGAGGAGGTCATTGAGTTTTGCATTGACTTTATTCCTGACCTTAAACCGATTGGTGTTCCTGAATCGTGGCATAAGGGCAGACTGGATGGAAAAGGCACGCTAGGAGGGGAACAAATAATATGTATGGACGGACATTCTCTCACTGAAGCACACTACACAGTTCTACAGAATTCCGCCTTGGTGGCTCCGTATATGGATGAACACAAGAATTTGCTACGCTCCAAACACCCGGAGCGGTCTGATGACTGGATTACACGTGAACAAACCAGGAGTTTCGCCAGCTGGTTGCAGACACATACCATGCATGACACCTCTACTGAAGATGACCTGTACTTGCTGTCCCAGTTACCATCTTCAAATATAATGACTTTCAAAGGGTACGAGATAAATGGTAATACATTTTACACGATCGCCTAAGATAAGAAGAGCACCAACCAAAACAGTGGTGTCCATTTTGATGCAGAAACCAAGACGGGAAAGGAAACATATTATGGTTATATACAGGACATATGGGAACTTGACTATCGACGTGGTTTGAAGGTCCCTTTGTTTCGGTGCAAATGGGTCAATATGACACGAGGCGGGGTTACGGAAGACCCGCAGTATGGAATGACAACAGTGGATCTCAACAATCTTGCGTATGCAGGCGAACCATTCGTCCTAGCCAATGATGTGGCACAGGTTTTCTATGTGAAGGACATGTCTACCAAGCCAAGAAAAAGAAAAGATAAGGAAGCGAATTCATCGTACGATGAGCCAAAGCGGCACATAGTTCTTTCTGGGAAGAGAAACATCGTGGGAGTGGATGATAAGACAGACATGTCAGAAGATTATGAAAAGTTTGATGAAATTGCTCCATTCACAGTGAATATTGACCCGAGCACCCCGTTAAATGATGAAGATTTTCCATGGTTACGGCGCAAAGGGACACACGCGAAAAAAAAGTTTCACACCCAAAGATCTAGGATGTGATCAGCTTCACTATCATCACTTTCTTCTGTATTTCACACCCACGAGGGAATCTCTATAATAGTTAGGGTAGTTATGTGTTTTGGCATTTGAAACGCGAAGAAATTTTATGTGCAAACAAATTCTTTCATGCGTTTACTGATTTTTAAAGTTAAGTTATTCACAAACTAGTGATTCACACTAATTTCAAATAATTCAAAATTTAAACTATTCAAATTTGAAAACTATGGGCACTAACAGAAAGTTTGTAATTTTTTGTACCTAAAGCAAAAATATTCACAAAGAAACTCTAAATACACTGATTTTTAAAGTTAAGTTATTTACAAACTAGTGATTCACACTAATTTCAAATAATTCAAAATTTAAACTATTCAAATTTGAAAGCTACGGGCATTAACAAAAAGTTTGTAATTTTTTATACCTAAATGAAAAATATTCACAAATAAATTCTAAATACACAAAAAAACAACTCAAAAAAAAAGCAAAATAAATAAATAAAAACGCCTACTGGGCCAAAGCGGCTTGCATACGACTAGAAACCCAACCTGTTGTTGGGCCAGGATGCAGGCCCGCAAAGGCCCAGTAGGCCCACAGGGCAGCACAGAACATGTAGGCCCAGTAGGCCTGCTTTGGAGAGGAGCTCGAGAGAGCTACCGCAAGGGGGGTTATAAACCAGTGTGGACGTCGCTCGGCTAGCGAGGTGGGACTAAACTTGCCGCACCGTACCTGCGCCAGCGCACCCCTTTAGTACCGGGTGGTGGCACCAACCGATACTAAAGGGGGGACCTTTAGTACCGGTTGGAGCCACCACCCAGTACTAAAGGGGGTGCGCTTCCCGCCGCTTGGCCTGGCCAAATCAGGCCTTTAGTACCGGTTAGTGGCTCCAACCGGTACTAAAGGTCCATCCTATATAACTAAACACTTCAAAAATTTCAGTTTCTCATCTGCTTCTTCTCCTCTGCCCCGTCGCCCGCTGCCCCCGTCTCCATATCCCTCGTCGCCGCCCCCATCGCCGCCCAGTCCCCGTCGTCTCCGCCCCGTCGTCCCCATCCCCGTAGTCCCCGTCCCCGTCATCGCCGCCCCGTCCCCGTCGTCGCCGCCCTGGCCCATACGTCCCCTTTCCCGTCGTCGCCGCCCTGTCCCTGTCCCCGTCGTCGCCATCCCCGTCGTCCCCGCGCCCGTCGCCGTCCCCGTCGCCGTCCCCCGTCGCCTCTCGCCTCGCCGGTGAGCACACACACACACATACATTTTTTTAGTTTTTTAGTTATAGAAATAGTTATAAAAATGTTAGAAATTTTTCTTTTTTTAGTTATAGAAATAGTTAGTTATATAGCATTGTTAGAAATGTTATAGAAATGTTAGAATTGTTAGAAAATTTTCTGTTTTTTAGTTATAGAAATATTTATAAAAATGTTAGAATTGTTAGAAATTTTTCTGTTTTTTAGTTATAGAAATAGTTATAAAAAAAGTTAGAAATGTTATAGGAATGTTAGTTATATAGAAATGTTAGAAATTTTAGTTATCAAAATCCAATCATTAAAAAAATGTTACTTCTTGCGGGCGTATAGCTAGTATTTGTTCTCGACGATGCCCGGCCCGCATCCTCGCCGTCGACCCGTCCGCGACGACGTCCGGCTGACCCATGTCCGGGACTGGTCTCCGCTGGGCTGGCACTGGGAGGTGCTGCCTGGAGGGGCGCGCCGCTTGATGAGGAACCCGGCCCCGGGTCCCGTCGTCGACCCTGATCTCGTTTGGTGGCGTTCGCGTGGGCCAGCTTCGGTGCGGAGGGAGCCGGCCCCGCCGGAGGTGGTACATCGCCGTGTCAGGGAGGAGGCCTAGCACGTCCATCGCTACATGGTTGCATTAGAGGGCGGCAGGTTCTCCAATACCTGGCAGTTTCTTCAGGGATCTCACTTCAGCTATGATCCTGTGAGGGTTCCTTCTTTTTGGGTGTCCACCGCCCGCGCCGCAGGAACCGCGAGTGTCCTAGATTCTTCTGTAGTCTTTATTAGCTACCAAGCAAGTGATGTATTCGATATATAATATTCGAGACGATCTATTCGAGGTTATATATTATTCGAGACGATGTATTCGAGATTATATCTATTATTCGAGATGATGTATTCGAGATTATATCTATTATTCGAGACGATGTATTCGAGATTATATCTATTATTCGAGACGATGTATTTGAGATTATATCTATTATTAGAGACGACGTATTCGAGATTATATTTGATGATGCTTATTATGTACTATGATTGATTCAGTTTTTCCTTATTAATTGATTGCATCCATGCATTGTAATTTGAATATATTTCTTTTGGATTAGTTAAACAAAACATATGGCGGACAATACCGGCAGAGAGGGAGAAGAGGCCCTGTTCAATATCATACGCAATCCTTGCGGGCCAGATGATGATCAGAATGAAGAAGATTATGACGGCTCCGAATATCTAAACAACACCGGGGAGGGTGATATGATATTCGATCGCGACGACCGAATTGATGAAGTCATGAACTATGAACATGACGAAGAAAATGTTGATATTGAAACAACAAAGACCGGCGAGGTATATATATTTATATAAGCAGGCATCTGGTGATCATCACATGTTCTAAATGACTTGAAGATATATTAACGAATCAATCTTTCTTCTTTCAGCCATTCGGATCGAGCAAATCTTTAGGCAACAGGACGAAACGAGGCCCAAACAAAAAGTTGAAGGAGGGCGTAAAGTACAATATCGAGGCAATCAGACCTAATGGCGAACCATTAGAGCCTAAGAAGATTGCGAACAAGTTCATTCGTCAGTGTGGAGTTCTTGTGAAGGACCAACTCCCGATCTCCCTTCAAGAATGGAGAGAGCCAGCAAAGCCACGTCCAGGAGTTACTTTTGTCGACGACAGACAAAAACATTTGCTTTGGGAAACGCTCATGGAACATTTCACCCTACCAGATCATTTCACATATGCAGATGTGGAGAAAGTCAAGGACGCTGCTCTTAGGAAGATGGCGGTTGCATTCAAGAACCACAAGATTCGTGAATGGGCCAAGTACGTCAAGGGAGGAAGGAAGACTCCAGTATTCGAGGGAACACTAGAGAAGCAAAGTGCTCATTGGGACGATTTTGTGAAATTCAAGGATTCGGAATTATGTAAGGAACGGTCCAGAATAAACAAGGCCAATGCCGCAAAAAAAGATAAGTTCCATAAGCTGGGGCTAGGTGGCTATGCGGTGGGAACGCCTAAGTGGGATAAGTCTGAGAAAGAGATGATGGATGCAGGTGTCACTCCAGAAACAATGAGCTGGCCCCTCAGGTGCAGGACTTGGTTCTATGCGCATGGGGGGGAGTTGGACCCGAAGACAGGCAAAATTTTGAAGAAGGCATGTCTGGACGGAGCCGAAGATAAGCTACTTGTTGCAATAGAAGAGGCTCGATCGGGGTTGTTCGAGCCCAACAGAGAGAACGACGAGCTTACGCGTGCCCTGGGAAATCCTGAACACCCGGGAAGAACACGAGGCATGGGCGCTATTCCGTGGTATGAGGGGTTTTCGGACTGGAACGCAGACTACAGAACCCGTGCGAGAAAGAAGATTGCGGAGGAGAAGAAGAGGAAGATGAAGGAGGAGCAGAGGAAGCTAGACTATGAACGCCTTCAAGGCCTAGAATCAGCGCACGCGGACTTGGCAGTCAAATTCCAGCAGCAGCAGGAGCAGATCGACTCACTTAGCCAGCAAAGGGGGTCTCAGCAGCTAGCGGATGATCCACCAATGGATGGAACCGTACCATCCATGCCGAGAAGCAGCGTGGGTTCCGCCCCGGGCGATGCATTGCTGGATAGCTACCCAGTGGATGACATCATGGAGAACACTAACTGCGAGCTACACTTCAAAATGAAGAACATATCCATGAAGGTGGCGGACGCCCTTGCTTCTACAAATCCCCCCAAGGCAACCTTCCATTGCAACCCGATTCCAGCGGGCTATGCTCGTGTCTTGGTTGATGAGGTGGTGGACCAATATTCGGGGCTAGAGCTTGACATTCCTGGAGGTGACAATGAGCACACACTAGGAGAGGCCAACCATCGTATCATCCTATGGAGAAAGGATTGCATCATCTCTCGAAGGCCGCCGACACCGCGTCATCCGACTCCTCGTCGCAGTCCGCCACCGAGTCAGCAGACTCCCGCTCCTCCAAGTCCACCAACGCGTCAGGCCACTCCTCCAAGTCCGGCACAGCTTCAGGCCACTCCTCCTCCTCCAAGTCCGGCAAAGCGTCAGGCCACTCCTCCTCCAAGTCCGGCACAGCTTCAGGCCACTCCTCCTCCTCCAACTCAGCCACATCAGCCGTCTTCGCCGCCTCAGCAATCACGAAAGAGAGCCGCCTCAGCTATGGTGCGTAGCGGTACAAGTCGAGGTAGTACTGGAGATACAGGTAGAGGCAAGCGATTTCAATATGGTCCAAGCCTCGCGCCTCTTCCGCAGAGGCCTTACGACAAGTCCGAGGAGGAAAACATAGCCATATCGAAGGCCGAGGTGGAAGCCCATTTTGCACCGAAACCGCTGCCAAGGGAGAAAGTGCCTATGGAAAAGATTGACCACTTCATTCGTATGGCTAGAGCACCAGCTCCCAAGCCTGTTGACACAGACTATGAGCGCCACATCAAGAAGTTAAATCAAGCACGTCTACAGAAAGAGGCGAGCTCGAGCTCGAGCAAATCAGCTGGCAAAAGGAGCGGTAAAACTGGTCCCCAGCTGGGAGAACAGACGGCGCAATCAATCCCTCCGCTTGTTGTGCCAACAACACATGAGAGTGGGCGCGCCCAATATTATTGTGGGCAAACCGTTAACGTTCCCGGGGTGGGCGATGTGGTAATAACCGAGGAGCATATTGCGCGGGCTGAATCGATCGGGATCACTGTTGGACAACTCCTCGATATCGAGCCTATCACTAGTAGAAAAAGGGCCTATAGTCCCGGTTCGTAAGGGCCTTTAGTCCCGGTTCCTGAACCGGGAATAAAGTGTCGATACTAATGCCCCGACCCTTTAGTCCCGGTTCAATCCAGAACCGGGACTGATGGGCCTCCACGTGGGCAGTACACAGAGCCCAGGCAGGAGACCCTTTGGTCCCGGTTGGTGGCACCAACCGGGACCAATAGGCATCCACGCGTCAGCATTTCTGTGCCTGTGGTTTTTGTTTTTTTTAAAGGGGGGGGGTTGGGGGTTTTGGGGGGTTAATTTAGGTGTTTCATATATTGTGTTAGCTAGCTATAATTAATAGAGAGAAGTGTCCTCTCTTACGTCCGTGCTTGGTCGACGCTACGTACTATACATACGTATAGAGAGGACTAGACACGCTAGTTAGCTAGAAAGCAAACGAAGGAAACAGAAGATCGTCATGAACATATATGCATACAGAGAGAAGTGATATCGACCACCTCTCCTTCTCCGAGAGATTGGTCGAACAGCAAGTTCTCGTATATCTATCCGACACTACCGGCTACATATATACAATAATTATCTCTTACAAATATAATCATACGGACTCATGGTCCACATAGTATTCTCCGTCTTCAGCGATCACTTGGTCAAGAAAGAATGCCGCCAATTCCTCTTGAATTGCTCGCATGCGAGTTGGTGCTAGGAGTTCATCCCGCTTCCGAAACATCTAATTTGAAGAAGGGGGTCAATACATATATATATATATATATGAATGAATGAAACTCAATACAAATAATGGTAATAAAATAAAATTGTGAATGTTGTTATTTATGTACTTCATATTGTTCGTCAGAGGACCCGCCCCGCTCACAGGTCGTGTGGCGGATGGACTCGCAGACGTAGTATCCACAGAAATCATTCCCTTGTTCCTGCCACAACCACTTTACAAGAAATAGAGGTCAATCAAACTGATAAGCAAGAATGTTAAATGGTATTGATGAAACTAGCACTTGAATCACTAGGAGATGCGCGGAACATGCTACTATAGTACTTACTTTCGGGTGTCTAAATTCCAGCTCCTTCGGTAGTCCCGGAACTTTTCTGGTGAATTTTCTCCAAACCCTGCCGGACAAAGAAAACAATTACTTGATATCAGGAAATGAACAAAGTTGCTGATATGGTGGATAATGATCGATTTAACTTAGTTCTTGAGGATTTCAGTCATGTCCGCATACTCCTGGGGATCTTTTCGTTTAGAGTCCAAGACGGTTACTACTCCCTGCTCAAGCCTAATCTCTAGGAGAATATAGAGAAAACTGCACACGCATGCATAACTCATCAATTACATTACTATAACCTGGACTAATATATAAGGGAAACCGAATATGCACAAGACAGTAACACTCACTTGAAGTTGTAAGGAAAGAGTATTATATCTTTGTTTTCATTTTTTTGAATGATCGTAGCAAGTTGGCCTCGGTATCTCCGGGACGATGTTCAACCTCAGTTGCATCTATGAGATATGTGTTAACGAACCCAATATCACCGAATGTCTTTTCTTCAATTCGGCGATCTTCATTCTGCATAATATAGTGAGGATAATTATAAATACATGCAATGAAAGAGATGAGCTATATAGAGAGACTTAATGACAGAAGTAGTAGTACTTACAGACAGTAGCAGGTGATCGTTGTTTTATCGAGGGCCAATTGATTGAAAAACTGATAGAACTCTTCAAATGGAATAGGCACTAGTTCAATTCCAACGAGGTCATGCTCCGGTTTAACTCTCGCATACAAATACTCCTCCCCCCAGACTCTCTGCAGATTTTCAAGTACCAATCATGTAATCTTCGCATCATCATTGTTAATGATTTTTCATCTTTGACGAGAGGCTTCCCGTACTCGTATCTGTGTATCTGCACCTCAATGGGATCATAATGTACATCGTCGGGCAGGTAATCGTCAACATTGCCATAACCGGGCACCATCCTCGGATCGACGATGTCGCTAGGCACCTTGAGGGGGGGGGGCACGATTGCTTCGCTTGTTCGCCGAGCTGGGCACTTTGTTTCCCAGCTGCTCGTCGTTCTTTCAGCCTTTGATCACTGACTGTACTTCCCGACCGCTCCGCTTCGGCCCATGTCTTTGCAATAATGCGCTCATAGTTGCCTTTTGGCGGAGACTTGGGTGGTTTTGCCAGGGCAGCCAGAGTGCGCTTCACTTTCACCGGATCTACCTTCTCCTCCGGAGGTGGATGTCTCTTTGCTTTCAACCCTTGAAACCAGTCATCCACTTCGGTTCGCGCGATCTTCGCGTTCTCCTCTGGGGTCCTCTCGTATGGTAACTTCTCTGGAGTCTTCAGAGAAGGACCGAATCTGTATGTCCTCCCGCCTCTGGTTGTACTGCTAGACGCTGACCAAGCAGACGGAGCGGTTGTCTTCTTTACTTGCTTATGAGGCGGAGGAGAAGGACTACGACACGCCGGAGTAGCTGGAGCGGCGGCAGGTCTCTTCCGCCCTTGCTGACGAGGCGGAGAAGGAGGAGGCTGGCTGCTCGGGTGCGTCGGCGCAGGCGGAGAAGGAGGCGGAGTGCCTCCACGCGCCGGAGAAGGAGCCGGCCGAGGGCCCTGATCGTCACTCGCCGGAGGAGGAGGCGGTGGAGGAGGCGGAGTGCCCTGACTCGCCGGAGGAGGAGGAGGAGGCGGAGGCGTCCAGTTCGGAAGGTTGATGAGCTCCTTCCGCCATAGGCATGGAGTCTTCAGAGCAGACCCCAGCCGAGTCTCCCCTTCACCGGTAGGGTGGTCAAGCTGGAGGTCTTCAAATCCCTCCGTTATTTCATCCACCATCACCCTAGCATATCCTTCTGGAATCGGCCGGCAGTGAAAAGTTGTGCCGGGTTCAGTAGGATAAACAGAGCCAACAGCCGCCTTGACCTTCAAATTCATCCATTGCGTCATAAGGTGGCAATTTTGAGACTCCGTGATAGCATCCACGGGATAGCTGGCAGGAGCCGTCAAGGCATGCTCCGGCTGAAGCAGCACGGTGGAAGCCACGCTGCTTCTGCGCTGAGATGGCGAGGTAGCTTCGGGGGAGGCTTCGGCAGTATGTTTGCTGCGATTTGCTTCTCGTTCCTCTATCGCGTCTACCCTTGCTTGCAGCGCCTGCATTTGGGTCTGCTGTACTTTTTTCCTCCTCTCATGGGATTTGTTACCGCTTGCGTCCGGAAACCCGACCTTCCACGGAATGGAGCCTGGCGTGCCTCGTGTCCGTCCAGGGTGCTCAGGATTCCCGAGGGCCATTGTGAGCTCGTCGTTCTCTCTGTCTGGAAAGAACGTCCCTTCCTGCGCTGCTTCGATATACTGCTTAAGCTTCCTGACTGGTATGTCCATTTGATCGTTCGTCCAAATGCACTTCCCTGTTACAGGGTCCAAGGTTCCGCCAGCCCCGAAGAACCAAGTCCGGCAACGGTCTGACTAGTTAATTGTCTCTGGTTCGATCCCTTTATCAACCAGATCATTCTCAGTCTTGGACCACTTAGGCCGGGCTACGAGGTAGCCACCTGACCCCGTGCGATGGTGAAGCTTCTTCTTCGCAGCATTTTGCTTGTTTGTCGCCGACATCTTCTTACTCTTTTCCGATGTCTTGTGGGCCACAAATGCAGGCCAGTGATCTCTGATCTTCTCATATCTGCCCTTGAATTCTGGTGTCTCATTATTTTCGACAAACTTATTCAGCTCTTTCTTCCACCTCCTGAATAGTTCTGCCATCCTCTTAAGAGCAAAAGACTTGATTAATTTCTCTTTAACTGGGTTCTCTGGATTATCCTCTGGCGATAGGGTGAAATTTGACTTCAGCTCAGTCCAAAGATCATTTTTCTGCATATCATTGACATAAAACACCTCAGGGTCTTCTGTAGCCGGCTTAAACCATTGCTGGATGCTTATCGGGATCTTGTCCCTAACCAGAACCCCGCACTGAGCAACAAATGCGCTCTTTGTTCGGATGGGTTCAATCGGTTGGCTGTCGGGCGCGATTGCTATGATCTCAAACTTTTCATCCGAGCTCAACTTTTTCTTCGGGCCTCGTCTCTTTACCGAAGTTGTGCTCGATCCGGAGGGCTAGAAAAAAGAACAAAGACTTAATTAATATGTGTACATACCAAAACAATGAATGCATCAATCAGCTAGTCAGCACAGGCTTAACTAATATATATACCTGGCCGGACTCGGTTCGGTCACCGGAGCCGTCATCACGGTCTCCTTCTTGCACCGGCATTGGGTCACCGGAGCCGTCCTCATGTTCTTCTTCTTGCACCGGCATTAGGTCACCGTAGCCAGCTTGTTCACCCTCTCCTTCCAGACCATCGGTTTCGTTGAGAAACAACGAGACGGCATCACTTCCTTCTGCGATTATGTCCCTCAACAACACTTCTTTTGCTTCGTCTAGGGCGGTGTCCATAGTTTCTACAAATATTTACAACATGGCAATTATTATTCAAACATGACAGATGGATATATTAGTGCCAAACGTAGAACTAGCTACCTAATCATAGTAAGCTATCGAGAGGGGGTATATATTGACAACGACGACACTACATCTATGTCCCTCGACGACCCTCGTTCCCAATAAAAAAAAGAGGAAGAAGAAGAAAAAAAGAGGAGAAGAAAGAATAGAGGAGAAGAACTCCTCTATTCTTTCTTCTCCTCTCTTTTTTTCTTCTTCCTCATCTTTTTTATCCTCTTCTTCCTCTCATGTTCGAGAGGATCGCCGAGGGGTCGGGAGGTTGCCTAGTGTCAAAGGATTCAACAAAACCATGTCTTCATCATTAGGCGAAAGTAACATGTGCATGATGGTACGAAGCTCTTCAAAGTTGTTCTGGAACGGAGTCCCAGATAGAATAATTCGCTTTTTGGTACAAAGTTCAGCAAGAGCCTTCCGAATATTGCTATTTGGAAGGCCTTTGCTGAATTCGTACCAAAAGGCGGATTATCCTATCCGGGACTCCATTCCAGAACAACTTTGCAGAACTTCGTACCAACATGCCCTGGTTACTTCCGGCTAATGATGAAGGCATGGATTTCTTCAATACTTTGACACTAGGAAACCTCTCTCGACCCCTCGGCGATCCTCGATCCCTCGAACCCTCGACGACCCTGGAACCCTCAACCCCTCGGCGATCCTCTTCTTCCTCTCATGTTCGAGAGGATCGCCGAGGGGTCGGGAGGTTGCGTAGTGTCAAAGGATTCAACAAAACCATGTCTTCATCATTAGGCGAAAGTAACATGTGCATGATGGTACGAAGCTCTCCAAAGTTATTTTGGAACAGAGTCCTAGATAGGATAATTCGCTTTTTGGTACAAAGTTCAGCAAGAACCTTCCAAATATCGTTATTTGGAAGCCTTTGCTGAAATTCATACAAGAAGGCAAATTATCCTATCCGGGACACCATTCCAAAATAATTTTGGAGGACTTCGTCATGCCCTGGTTACTTCCGGCTAATGATGAAGCCATGGATTTCTTCAATACTTTGACACTAGGAAACCTCTCTCGACCCCTCGGCGATCCTCGACCCCTCGAACCCTCGACGACCCTGGAACCCTCGACCCCTAGACGACCCTGGAACCCTCGACCCTCGACCCTATAGAACCCTCGAACCCTCGACCCTGAAACCCTCAACCCTTGACCCCTTAACGACCCTCGACCCTCTACCCTAGTTCCCGACCCTCGACCCCTCGGCGATCCTCGACACCCTCGTTCCCGATAAAAATTAAGAAGAAGAAGAAGAAAAAAGAGGAGAAAAAAAGGAGAAGAAGCTCCTCTATTCCTTCTTCTTCTCCTCTTTTTTTTCTTCTTCTTCCTCTTCTTCCTCTCCTCGTCTTCTCCTTCTTCTTCTCCTTCTTTCTCTACTTATTTTCCTTTTCCTTATTTTACTTTTTCCTCTCCACTAACATAAAATGCACTAACCTAAAATGCAACAAACATAAAATGCACTAAATCGATCAACTAACCTAAAATCAGTGATAAAATGCACTAACCTCAAATCGATATCTACTAACAACTTAAAAAAATTAATACATATATGAAACAATGCATATATGAAAAAAAAACATCATCATATCATCAACAGAAAAAAATAGTATTTTTTCTAAAAATCTATCTTTTGCATATATACATCAACATATATATACACTAATCTAAAATGCACAAAAATGCTATCGGAGAGGGGGTATATCGACCCCCCTCATGTATCCACATACATACATCTATACATACATACATTTCTCATATATACATACATACATTTCTCATATATAAGTTTTTCTTCTTCTTCCTTTCTTCCTTCTTCCTAGCTAGATATATAAATTTTTGCATATATAAAATACATATATACTTGCATATATGTATAAATTTTTGCATATATAAACTTTTGCATATATAAAGTTTTTCTAGAATCTGACTTTTGCATATATGAACATATATACACAGAGAACATATACATATATGCACATTTTTATAATAATGAAAAAAATAATAGGAAAGGGCGCCGGCGGCCGGACCGAAGGTGGCGGCGTGTGGTCGGGGCGACGGCGACGGGGTTGGGGAAGGGG
>NC_041382.1:750646133-750662470 GCF_002162155.2 Triticum dicoccoides
GTGCCCCCCTTTAGTCCCGGTTGGTGCCACCAACCGGGACCAAAGGCCTGTGCTTCCCCGAACCCAAAAATATTTAGTCCCACCTCGCGAGTTGAGAGGGAGGCACACCTGTTTATAAGGTGCGGTGCGCCTTCCCTCTCGAGCTCCTCTCTAAAGCAGGCTTTCGGGCATAACACTGCAATCTGTGCCTGTGGGCCTACTGGGCCTCCCGTGGGCCTGAATCCTGGTCCATGGTAGGGTTTCTAGTCGTATTCAGGCCGTGGGGGCCCAGTAGGTGGCACTTTTTTTATTTTTTTTGTTTCTACTTAGAACTAAATACTTATAGTTTTGTAGTGTTTTCTTTTTTATTTTAGGTCACAAAAATTATAAACTTTCTGTTAGTGCCATTAGTTTTAAAATTTGAATAGTTTAAATTTGTTTTTTTTAAATTTGTGTGAATCACTAGTTTATGAATAACTTTACTATAAAAATTTATTTTTGAGTCAATCTTTTTCCTGCTATTTAATATTACTATGTTTTATCATTATACTCAATTTGGTAATTTTAGTTAGTCATAACAAATATTATAGGGGTGAGCCCTATTTTTTCCAGTTTTTTTGTTTTGTTTTCTGCATTATTTATTTCATTTTGTTTTTTGCTTTATTTTTTAATTCTTTTTGCTTTTAGTTTTGGAAAAATTATAAACTTTCTGTTAGTGCCATTAGTTTTCAAATTTGAAAACACTTTTTTAGTTTTTTAGTTTTCTTTGTTGCTTTATTTATTTTATTTTGTTTCTACTTACAACAAAATACTTATTGTTGCTATTTTTATTTTTTCCAGTTTTTTTGTTTTGTTTTCTGTATTATTTATTTTCTTTTGTTTTTTGCTTTATTTTTTAATTCTTTTTGCTTTTAGGTCAGCAAAATTATAAACTTTCTGTTAGTGCCATTAGTTTTAGAAAAAATATAAACTTTATATTAGTGCCATTAGTTTTCAAATTTGAATAGTTTAAATTTGAACATAGATGCACCTATAGAGAAAATTCGACCTAAATTCATAGTTTTCAAATGAACTCTGAAAAAGTTGACATAGCATACTTGTCTGTTACAAATTTGGCATGGTAACATCATAATAGTTGTGGGAGAAAGTCTTCACTTTTTCTTCGCTTGTGTCATTTGCTTATTGCGTTGTAACCATGGATAATCTTCATTGTTTATCACGATGCTTGGGTCAGCCTTGACATTGAAGGGAGGAGATTTATGAAACTTTTCATAAATCTCAGACATGTCTGTCTTGCCGTCCACTCCCAGGATGTCCCTTTTTCCTGAAAGAACTATGTGGCGCTTTGGCTCATCGTATGATGTATTCGCTTCCTTATCTTTTTTTTTCTCGGTTTGGTAGACATGTCCTTCACATAGATAACCTGTGCCACATCATTGGCTAGGACGAACGGTTCGTCAGTGTACCCAAGATTTTTCAGATCCACTGTTGTCATTCCGTACTGTGGGTCTACCTGTACCCCGCCGCCTAACAGATTGAGCCATTTGCACTTAAACAAAGGGACCTTAAAATTAGGTCCGTAGTCAAGTTCCCATATGTCCACTATGTAACCATAATATGTATCCTTTCCGCCCTTGGTTGCTGCATCAAAGCGGACACCGCTGTTTTGGTTGGTGCTCTTTTGATCTTGGGCGATCGTGTAAAATGTATTTCCATTTATCTCGTATCCTTTGTAAGTCAATACAATCAAAGATGGTCCCCTGGATAACAAGTACAACTCATCACAAACAGTGTTGTCACCTCTGAGACGTGTTTCCAACCAACTGTTGAAAGTCCTGATGTGTTCACATGTAATCCAGTCGCCGCACTGCTCCGGGTGTTTGGAGCGCAGACTGTTCTTGTGTTCATCGACATACGGGGTCACCAAGGTAGAGTTCTGTAGAACTGTGTAGTGTGCTTGAGACCAAGAATATCCGTCCCTGCATATTATTGAGCCTCTTCCAAGAGTGCCTTTTCCGGTCAGTCTCCCCTCATACCGCGATTTAGGGAGACCTATCTTGTTTAGGCCAGGAATGAAGTCAACACAAAACCCGATAACATCCTCTGTTTGATGGCCCATGGAGATGCTTCCTTCTGGCCTAGCGCGATTACGGACATATTTCTTTAGGACTCCCATGAACCTTTCAAAGGGGAACATATTGTGTAGAAATACGGGCCCCAGGATGACAATCTCGTCGACTAGATGAACTAGGACGTGCGTCATGATATTGAAGAAGGATGGTGGGAACACCAGCTCGAAACTGACAAGACATTGCGCCACATCACTCCTTAGCCTTGGTACGATTTCTGGATCGATCACCTTCTGAGAGATTGCATTGAGGAATGCACATAGCTTCACAATGGCTAATCGGACGTTTTTCGATAGAAGCCCCCTCAATGCAACAGGAAGCAGTTGCGTCATAATCACGTGGCAGTCATGAGACTTTAGGTTCTGAAACTTTTTCTCTAGCATATTTATTATTCCCTTTATATTCGACGAGAAGTCAGTCGTGACCTTCATACTGAGCAGGCATTCAAAGAAGATTTCTTTCTCTTCTTTCGTAAGAGCGTAGCTGGCAGGACCTTTATACTGCTTCGGAGGCATGCCGACTTTTTGGTGCAAACGTTGCAGGTCCTCCCATGCCTCAGGTGTATCTTTTGTCTTCCCATACACGCCCAAGAAGCCTAGCAGGTTCACGCAAAGGTTCTTCGTCATGTGCATCACGTCGATTGAGGAGCGGACCTCTAGGTCTTTCCAGTAGGGTAGGTCCCAAAATATAGATTTTTTCTTTCACATGGGTGTGTGTCCCTCAGCGTCATTCGGAACAGCTAGTCCACCGGGACCCTTTCCAGAGATTAGGTAGTGTAAATCATTGACCATAGCAAGCACATGATCACCGGTGCGCATGGCGGGCTTCTTCCGGTGATCTGCCTCGCCTTTGAAATGCTTGCCTTTCTTTCGACATTGATGGTTGGTCGGAAGAAATCGACGATGGCCCAGGTACACATTCTTCCTGCATTTGTCCAGGTATATACTTTCAGTGTCATCTAAACAGTGCGTGCATGCGTGGTATCCTTTGTTTGTCTGTCCTGAAAGGTTACTAAGAGCGGGCCAATCATTGATGGTCACGAACATCAACGCCTTAAGGTTAAATTCCTCCTGTCTGTGCTCATCCCACGTACGTACACCGTTTCCATTCCAAAGCTGTAAAAGTTCTTCAACTAATGGCCTTAGGTACACATCAATGTCGTTGCCGGGTTGCTTAGGGCCTTGGATGAGAACTGGCATCATAATGAACTTCCGCTTCATGCACATCCAAGGAGGAAGGTTATACATACATAGAGTCACGGGCCAGGTGCTGTGATTGCTGCTCTGCTCCCCGAAAGGATTAATGCCATCCGCGCTTAAAGCAAACCATACATTCCTTGGGTCCTTTGCAAACTCATCCCAGTACTTTCTCTCGATTTTTCTCCACTGCGACCTGTCAGCGGGTGCTCTCAACTTCCCATCTTTCTTTCGGTTCTCACTGTGCCATCGCATCAACTTGGCATGCTCTTCGTTTCTGAATAGACGTTTCAACCGTGGTATTATAGGAGCATACCACATCACCTTCGCAGGAACCCTCTTCCTGGGGGGCTCGCCGTCAACATCACCAGGGTCATCTCGTCTGATCTTATACCACAATGCACCGCATACCGGGCATGCATTCAGATCCTTGTATGCACCGCGGTAGAGGATGCAGTCATTAGGGCATGCATGTATCTTCTCCACCTCCAATCCTAGAGGGCATACGACCTTCTTTGTTGCGTATGTACTGTCGGGCAATTCGTTATCCTTTGGAAGCTTCTTCTTCAATATTTTCAATAGCTTCTCAAATCCTTTGTCAGCCACAGCATTCTCTGCCTTCCACTGCAGCAATTCCAGTACGGTACTGAGCTTTGTGTTGCCATCTTCGCAATTGGGGTATAACCCTTTTTTCTGATCCTCTAACATGCGATCGAACTTCAGCTTCTCCTTTTGACTAATGCATTGTGTCCTTGCATCGACAATGACCCGGCGGAGATCATCATCATCGGGCACATCGTCTGGTTCCTCTTGATCTTCAGCAGCTTCACCCGTGGCAGCATCATTGGGCACATCGTCTGGTTCCTCTTGATCTTCACCAGCTCCCCCCGTTGCAGCATCACCGTATTCAGGGGGCACATAGTTGTCATCGTACTCTTCTTCTTCGCCGTCTTCCATCATAACCCCTATTTCTCCGTGCCTCGTCCAAACATTATAGTGTGGCATGAAACCCTTGTAAAGCAGGTGGGAGTGAAGGATTTTCCGGTTAGAGTAAGACCTCGTATTCCCACATTCAGTGCATGGACAACACATAAAACCATTCTGCTTGTTTGCCTCAGCCGCATCGAGAAACTCATGCACGCCCTTAATGTACTCGCGGGTGTGTCTGTCACCGTACATCCATTGCCGGTTCATCTACGTGCATTATATATAATTAAGTGTCCAAATTAATAGAAGTTCATCATCACATTAAAACCAAAGTGCATACATAGTTCTCATCTAACAACATATAGCTCTCCAGAGCATCTAATTAATTAAACCATACATCGAAACTATGTAAAACATTTCAATGCGAAAGCAAATGTGATCATAATCGCAACCAAGGTAACAATTGATCCAATGGCATAATGCTACCAAGCCTCGGTATGAATGGCATATTTTCTAATCTTTCTAATCTTCAAGCGCATTGCATCCATCTTGATCTTGTGATCATCGACGACATCCGCAACTTGCAACTCCAATATCATCTTCTCCTCCTCATTTTTTTTATTTTTTCCTTCAACAAATTGTTTTCTTCTTCAACTAAATTTAACCTCTCGACAATAGGGTCGGTTGGCATTTCCGATTCACATACATCCTAGATAAATAAAATCTATGTCACGTTGGTCGGCATAATTTTCATAAAAAATAAATGAACCAATAGTTATAAAGATAATATACATACCACATCCGAATCATAGACAAGACGAGGGCGGACGGGGGCGGATACCAAAACCATCGCACTATATAAGATGCAATAATAAATGTAAGAAAATGATACAGGTATCTATCTAAACATACAAGTAAGAATATTTTTCCTTTCAGAAAGAAGATAAGAACAAGAGGCTCACCACGGTGGTGTCGGTGATGAGATCGGCGCGGGTGATCGACGGCGGTGAAGACGGGGATGGGGCGTGACAAACCGCTAAATCTAGACAAATCTCGAGGAAAATGGAGCTTGGAGGTCGAGCTTCGAGAGGAGAAAGCTTAAGTAGTGTGGCTCGGGCATTCCATCGAACACCTCATGTGCATAGGAGGTGAGCTAGAGCACCACAAAGCCCTCTCCCCCTCGGCCAGAAAAACAGAGCACTGTGCTCTGCTCTTGCGCGAGCGGGTATATATAGGCACCTCATTGGTCCCGGTTGGTGACATGAGCCGGGACTAAAGGGGAGCCTTTGGTCCCGGTTCAAGCCACCAACCGGGACCAATGGTGGTGGGCCAGGAGCGAGGCCCATTGGTCCCGATTCGTCCCACCAACCGGGACCAAAAGGTCCAGATGAATTGGGACCAATGGCCCACATGGCCCGGCCGGCCCCCTGGGCTCACGAACCGGGACCAATGCCCACATTGGTCCCGGTTGTAGACTGAACCCGGACTAATGGGCTGACCCGGCCTGGACCAAAGCCCTATTTTCTACTAGTGTATGTCTCCGACTAGAGAGGAGGAAATAAAACGGAAATATGCCTGGGGCCAACCTTTGGTCGAGCCAGAGGAGGTCAATAAGCTCCCTACGAGAATGTATGAATTGCATCAATGGTACATGGACATTACCAAGATTTCCAATCGAGAGTCCCTCATGATGAATGTCAACAAGGAGCATTACTACCATAAGAAAGTTGTGACCGTTGAGTATTCAGAACTATTTCAGCTATACAATAAAGACGCACTCGACAAATCTATCGTCTGTTGCTATTGTCTGTAAGTGATTTCTTTCTGTAATTTAAGTCTCAAGCTAGCTGTAGTGATCATTTTGATCAATCATTACCTGTAATTATCCTCACTATATTCTTTTCTGTGGTATTATGCAGGATGAAGATTTATGAAATGGAAAAAGGTGGACACTATGGCATTGGGTTCATTGACCCAAATACCATTAATGAATACACATGGAAAATAGATCCATATCACGAAAAAAGTGTAGAGGAAAGCATGCTACAGTTCTTCAAGGAACTCAAATACAATGAAGATATACTACTTCCTTACAACTTCCAGTGAGTCACACTGTCTTGTACTATAAATTCTGTTTTTCCCTACTAGCTATAGCTACATGTTTTTGCTTACATATGCCCGCTTAATTAAGACATGCAAACGTGTGTGCATGCAGATTTCACTGGATCTTGTTAATCATTAAAGTTGATGAAAGAACAGTTGAAGTACTAGACTCACTACTTAAGAAAGCAAGTGACTACACCATCGTGAAGGGGATAGTCAACAGGTAATTTCAATCATTATTAACTATATCTCGGCCTATTTAATTAGTTCGTCATTTTCTGACAACAACTATTTAATAACCCATTTATTCATTTTCTTTGTCGGCGGGCAGGGCTTGGGAAAAGTTCATCAGGGCCACTCCAGACCCATGGAAACAAAATCTGAAATGGTATCGACCCAAGGTAAGTACTTATGTAGTACTAGCTAGCTGCCATCTCTTTAATTATCATGCTTGATTAATTATTATTTGATCAAATTCTATTCTCGTAAAAGCCCTGAAGCAGGCGCCGGGGAATGATCTATGTGCATACTACGTTTGCGAGAACATTCGCATGATGGCGTCCGAAAGGAGCAAATCTCAAAGACAGGAGTGGGTACGATATCGATTGTCAAAACACTATTCACAATTTTTACACCATTATCGATATCTAGTCACACAACTAATACACATGCATATTGATCTCCTTCTTAACAGTTCAAAGAGGTGCGGGACAAGCTCCTAGCACATGACCGCATAGAAGCAATTCAAGAGGAAATAGCGGGATTTTGCTCGACCACGTCATAGATCCCAAAGGAGAATACTATTACTCGCTACCGCCCCCATGAACCACTTCCAATTGTTATCGTGCTCCGAAGGCACCAATTAGCTAGGCTAATGCCAGTGGCTCCGAAGGCACCAATTAGGAGAAATTATATATATATATATATTACGATCGGTTCTACTAGAAATTTTATTTATATATATATGCATATCGTGTACAATATGTAGTATCGTAAAATACCAGCAAACGAAAAATAATTAAATGGAAAACACAAAATTAAATGAAAAAGAAATCATAAACCCAAAACCCCCCAACATTTTAATACCGGTTGGTGACACCAACCGGTACTAAAGGGCTCCCTGCCCCCGAAGCTGGCTCGTGCCACGTGGTTGCCCTTTAGCACCGGTTCGTGCTGAACCGGTACTAAAGGGGGGGGGGGCTTTAGTGCCTACATTTTAGCGCCGGTTACCAAATCGGCACTAAAGGGCCTTACGAACCGGTGCTATTGCCCGGTTCTGCACTAGTGCCTCTACTTAGTGCTACTCTGTACTGTACTCTCATCGTCCGTCGTCGTTTATGTATATACGATCGCCGCTTGCCTGCCGTGCCGTGCACACGCACACGCACACGCACACGAACATGGACTAAGTGACGATAGAGAGAAGAATGCGAATCAGGAGTACGGGCCTAGTTTATGGGTACAAGTGCGTGTTGATTAAAGGAAACGGCAGGGTTTTTTTTGCAAAAGTGCATGTGCTGACCGGTCCTGCCATTTGGCAGCCAATTGTCGAGTTCTCATTGGCCTGGGACTAAATCATCACATGAGGTGCAAGTTGGGATGTGATGGAGTCAAGTTTTGCAAGTTTAGGACTAAATCGTCACATTCTATGCAAGTTAGGGTATCTGAGGTGCTATTACCTCACAAAACAAACCCTCCACCGCGTCATCTGGTACGACTGATAAGGAAAAAAAACACGTCAAAGAAAAGGAACAATAAGAAAAAAAGAATGTTGCCAAACGGGGAGCACGATAAGCACATCGCTAAGCATAAAAAAAAGTAGCATGGACGAGGTCGCCCTCTCGTACGTTCATGTTCGAACTAGAAAACGCCGTCACTTCGCTTGGACGTTGGTCACGCAACAGCGTGTCTGGCTATCATACGTATACGCATTAAATATGCTCACGTCCGCCTCCTCTTGTGTATCCTGAAGCCAACGGACGCATCACGATTCAGTGAGCAGGCGAGCTCATCCGCGCCAGCGAATTTCCGATATCCCGTCTTCCTTTTTTAGTACTCCCTCCGGTCCATTTTACTCCGCACATTAGTTTTGTCTGAAGTTAAAGTTTGCTAAGTTTAACCAAATTTATATTAGAAAATATTAACATCTATAACATCTAATAAATATAATATCAAAATATATTCTGAGATAAATCTAATAATAAATGTGTTGTTATGTGAATGTTAATAATTTTTTGTATAAACTTGGTCAAAGTTGGATGAGATTGACTTCAGGCAAACCTAATATGCAGAGTAAAAAGGACCGGAGGGAGTAACATTGCCTTGAGTTTTAGGTTTGCAACAAGTATAAATTTGTGTGCTTATCAATGACATAATTAAATCCATACTTGCATATGGTATACTAGTATCACGTAAGAGATCGTAGATCGTAATCAATTCTAGCAATCCTAATAGGCACAACATTTAAATAATAACTGAACTAAATCATACTTTCTTCTTTTATATAGTGGTGAGCATTCAAGATAGCTTCACGGAATAGAACTTAAATATTGCCATTCCCATGTGTACGCATCAGATATATATGGCAAAAGGAAGCAAACATGGAACTGGTCCTTTTATGTCTATGAAATAATTTTAGATTGACATGAATGTACTATGATTTTTAATATGACATCTCTATGTAATACAAGATACTAGGTGTTAATTTACGATCAAAGTAATGTGTTCGGCCATTTGTACTAAGGCATCATTGGTTCTGCATAATATCATATCCATGCATGGAATTAAACCATATCTCCAGGCAGCTAATGTGTAGAGTAGTTCGTGGAGGAACTGATTATAAGAAGTAAAATTGGAATAGCATTCCGATTTTCAGTTCTCTAATCTAGTAATGAGAAAATAATTGAAAGGACACATAACATCATACGACAATTGCATCGCTGGACTCTTGATCATTATTTCAATCACAAAATACAGATACAAGTAATACCAATGAACGACGACATGAGTGTTCACAAATCAATCTAGTGCCACATAAAGATTGCAGGCTACCCCTCGAAAATTATGTTGGATCTAACAATATGTATAAGGAACACATATGCTCACTAATAGAGTTCTCTTAAATAAGTATAATAATAATTTGCCTGAAAATAAAAAAGATAAATATCTTATTATGTAGGTGTGATATTTTCATAAGCATAATATTTGCAGTTGTAATAGGGCGTATTATTTCGTGCCATATAATGTGAACATCCATAAAACATAAATTTAATTCTCAAACACTATGCACTTTGAACATAACTTTTTGAGTTTTCAACTAAAGAGACGCCCTCGCATTTGCGAGGGCCACTTTTTTGTTTTTATTTCTTCTTTATTGACAATAACAAAAAAAAACACATCTCCCTCCTTCCCACTCCAACTTTTTTTGTCGTTGAACCAACCCCGTAAAATTACATGCCCTAGACCAGCACAAGTGCCACCACCGCTCCTTGCCTGCCCCAACAGCTGCCACTACCCACATTCCCGTTTCTGCGATGTCGCTGCCACCCACGCCCTAGCCCACGGTGCCACTTTTGAGGACTTCGTCGTGTATGCTTCAGACAGCACGGGAATCGCAGCCTCATCTGACGAGGACGCACATCCGCCAGCATGACGCGTTACCGACTTGCTTCGAGGCCGAGATCTCCCTTACTTGAAAAGGTGGTCCTCGCAAATGTGAGGGTATCATGTCTTCATTTGTCGAACGATGTCAATATTATTTTTAAGCCTATACAGTACATTTTCATTCTGTGTATCCTCTCTTTGCATCATAGACAACATTTTTGGCATTGATAAGTTTTGCTAGATTAAACAGATATGTATCCTATTTCTAAAATAGGAAAAATGATAGAAAACTGGTTTGATGGTTACATAAGACTCTAACTTCGACGTGTTCAATAACAAAATTGAGTCTACAGTGGTGAAAATTGCGCAAATTTCTGGTCAAAAGTACATTAACTACATTTCAGGTTGACCTTCACTACTATGATAATTCTACGTATGTGCATTATACACAATTTAAAATGTTGCCTAATTCAAACAGATCAAAACTTTGGAAGTAAGACCATGGAAGGACTTTCATTCTTGCTAGAAATGGCCATCATTTTTTATCATCTCTAATGAAAATGCAACGAATGTTTTTACAACACGTGGTCAATAGGAATTTATTAACATTACAAATATAGTACCATCATATTGATTTTCCATTTTTGGTTGTCCACGGCTAGACAAGCTAGGCATGGTAAAATATGGAAAACTAAATCTAGACCATTATAATGTTGAAAGATTGACTATAGAAACAGAGAGCGGCGTTTCGGTGCCCGGGTGCATCTGCACCCGGTTGAAAAAAATTCGTAAAAAATTCAGAAAAATTCCAAAAATTCCAAAAAACATCTGGATGGTAGACAATTTGATGCGTGAGGTACGCTCCAATTTTCAAAACATTTGGACTTCTGTGTAGCTCTCAGCAAAAAAGACAAATCAGACCAGAACAGTATATGAACAGTGCACATTTTTACAGACCTCCGATTTGTTTTTTTTGCTGAGAGCTGCACAGAAGTCCAAATGTTTTGAAAATTGGAGCGTACCTCACGCATCAAATTTTCTACCACCCAATTTTTTTTGGAATTTTTTGAATTTTTCTAGTATTTATTTTGATTTTTTTCGTGAGCGCAGGTGCAGATGAGCTCGGGCTCAGATTCGAATTTTCCATAGAAACACTGCTTTACTGTTCTCCAATTCCTGAAATTGTTTTTCCCTCATATGAAAACAGAAATAATTGGTCAAGTCCAAACATTATACTCCCTTCATTCCACAATGTAGTGCTTTCTCTATCCCCGTGCTTCAACTTTGATCGTAAGTTTAACTACCAAGACCGATTGCGGCAGGAGCAAAAATTATATCAATGAATTCGTATTCGAAAGAAGTTTTCGATTATATAATTTTTTCTCCCGCCGCAGTTGGTCTCGTTGGTTGAATTTATGGTCAAAGTTGGACCTCGGGAAGCGCGGGCACACTATATTTTGAAATAGAGGGAGTATTGGTCAAGTGCCCAATATAATCTAGGTGCATAATTGAAGTTTGTGTGTTGATCAGTGTATTGCAATATTTATCCCAATGTTAACCTTCTGGTTCATATTTACACTTGAAAAATCACCATGTCATTAAAGAAAAAAAATTGAGGATCAGTCTAGTACGAGCTATTTTTATATTTATAGCATTGCAAAACCGAATGCATGAATCATATGCACTTTATCATAGTAGTAGCATATACTAGTGTCATATGTATGACAATAGTTAATAGAATATAACATACATTGAGAAATCATATCATGGCGGTAGAAATGGTAGGTGATTTACTTCCATGACTACCGCCCTTGTTGGTAGTAACATACAATAGTGTCATATGTATGACAATAATCTAAGTTACTCCCCAAAGAAATCACGAATGAGGCCACAACACATTAAAAGCCAAGGGCAGATCCAGTGTGGGTTCGTGTAAGGCGGCTTCCTCGGGTCAATTCTGGATTTTAGGAGTCCCCCCCCCCCCGTGCTACTTTGGCCACCATGGAGGGCGAGAGCGGCAATCTATGTTCTTTTTCCGGGTCTGCATGTCTGCATCGTTAGTGAGATCAAGCAGGAAGATGAAAGGAGAGAAGATACGGTTTCATTTTACGAGATGGGCTAGAATTAAATCACAGAAATTGGTAGGACGGACCCAGTTGAATTTAAGCTCATTAGTGTCTATGCACGGTTGAGCCTTGACACTCCCAATTCCGTTGGCTTCCCAATGGTCGATTGATCTGAAAAATCCACAAACGTTGACACGCCGCCTCACCGCGGTGCTGCCAAAGTACCACCGATGGCGCTGGATGGGGAAGATGAAGTCCACCTGTTTCCGCCGAGGGTGTCGTCTGAACGGGAGACATCATCGCCATAATAACGCGCCCCACTCGAAATTGCAAGGGAGCAGCCAACAGAGGAAGCAGCAGGCTATTATGCTCTCTCTGCAATCTTGTCTTCTGCCAGATTGTAGGAGTTCAAACTACACTTCATATAAATTTCAGTTGAGAATGAAGCTACTTCGAACAATTAGTTTTGTTGATTATCTTGCCTGATTGCATACTACTTTGGCAATTAATTTTGTTGAATGTCTTATTTAATTGTATCATTGTGTTGATTTTTTGTTTCCTTTAGAAATCCTCCATGGCTAACTTCAAATCCTGGATCCGCCACTATTAAAAGAGGTGGGAGACGTGTACTAGTAACATCTCTTAGTTGTCCGGCAAAATCGTGAGTGAGGCCACAACACATTAAAAGTGATGGAAGACATGAGCCAGGTCGGTGTGCTAGAAACATTTCTTAGTTGTCCGGCAAATTCATATGTGAGGCCACACCACATTAAAAGTGGTGGAGACGTGTGCTAGCAAATTGGTGCACTAGAAACATCTCTTAGTTACCTAAAAAAGAAAACATCGCTTAGTTGTCCAACAAAATCACGAGGATACAACACATTGAAAGTGGTGGGAGACATGTGCTAGCTCTATGTGCTAGAAACATCTCTTAGTTGGATAAGATTATAAGTGAGGCCACTGAAAACGATAGGAGATGGCTTTATCAATAAAGCGAGGCCACTGAAAACGATAGGAGATGGCTTTATCAATAAAGCGAGGCGTGGAGTCTTTTTGGGTAAAAGGGGTGGAAGACGTGTGCTAGAAACATCTTTTGGTTAAATGGGTGTGCGAAAAACATCTTTTAGATGTCCAGCGAAATCATGAGTGAGGCACAAGACACTAAAACAGTGTGCGACATATGTTAGATCTATGTGATAGAAACATCTCTTAGCTGTCAGGCAAAACCATAGTTGTACCACGATAGATGAAAGCGGGGAAGACCCACGCTAGATCGCTAGATCTGTGTGCGTGCATATGTTACTCCATCTTTATCTAAAATTTGTGTTGCTTCGTATCATGATAAAGCATGCATGCGTTGTGTTAGTACATACATTACCAGTAGTATTTCAGTTGAGCAGCTAGAATATACACCGATATTACATTTTTTTTAGGTAGACCGACATTTCCCAACATTGGCCACACGCGATGTGTGTTTATCTGGATGCCCTTTTCCTTTCTTTGCAGTTTCTTTAGACAACCTTTCTTTGCATTACGTGCACTACTACCGACTACAGACGTTCCCATTCGCAAAGGGCCGGCCCTAAATCAGCTTTGCTTGAGACCCGATAAATAACTACAAATATTTCACGCGTCTCTATATAAAGGCCGCCGCCGGCCTCCCGCTTCTCCATTCTCTTGTCATCCGTCTCTACTAGTCTCGTGTAGGCAGCAATGGTGTTCGTTCACAAGGGTGGTGTTTGCTGGTTCCTCTTTCTCGTGGCGGTGTTGCTCACTGTTGCGGCCGTAGGAGCGGAGCAGGAGGATGGGGCCACGGCCACCGTCGCCGCGGAGGTGGAGGAGGAGGTCAGTGGGCGTGTCCATGACCAGGGCAACGACATGTGCGACATCAAGTGTCAACACGGGCAACATCTCGCATGGAGACGACGGTGCGTGAACGAGTGCCACAGACAAAAGCTTCATCATTCTCGCAGAGCTTTCTGCGAAATGAAGTGCCAAGATCACTACCACGACCCGTCAAGGATGGAGCTGTGCGTGCACGAGTGCATGAGCTATGGCATCAAGCTCCATGCGGACAGTAACAACGGCGTCGACCGCCACCCCCACGCCTGGGAGGTGGAGGCCGGCTGGGGTGCCGATGCCCAAAGCAACGACATGTGCGACATCAAGTGCCAGCACTGGCAAGACCCTGCCGGGAGACGACGGTGCGTGAACGAGTGCCACAGCCGGGAGCATCATCATCCTAGCAGAGCTTTCTGCGAGATGAAATGTCAACATCACTACCATGACCCGTCAAGGATGGAATTGTGCGTGCACCAGTGCATGAGCTATGGCCTCAATCTCCATGTAGGCGGCAACAACGGCGTCGATGAGCATCCCACCGGCTGATTAACGGTGGGCGGAGCTATCGTTGAGGTCGTGTGACGCTCGCCGCATCGCGCACCTAATAATTATAATAAAATAATAAGGGTTGCGCTTCAATACATCCTCCTTAAATAAACTTTTAAAAAGGCATTTTTTGATCTATATAGGTCACAAGATTAATCCTGTAATAAATACCAAAAATCTGAAGATTAAAATCTGCTAGTAATAATTTGTTATGTATTAATTAGAGCATCCAAATCCAAACCCAAGACCGATTGGCCTAATATTAACATGCATTGCACATATGTAGTATCTACTAGGTGAATAAACAATGCACGCTCTCTCATTCTCATGAATATGCAGACTGGATTTTGTAGGTTTATATTAAATAACTCAATCATATTTGATTTACATATATGATCATAGTTCAATAACTATTTTAGGATTTTTTTTAAACAGTACAGACATAGACGCTCATACCTATGCACATACGCTCACTCTTATAAATGCACGCACGCACACCCTATCTCCTATGAGCATCTTCGAGGGACCGATCCAGCACATCATCTTGAGATTAATGAAGCCGCCACAGACGCCTTCATACTCGACAGGAACATCTCCTCCCAATGAACGACATTGCCGAAAGGCCTGAAATAAATCCAGAAAAATGTGTGCACCAATGTTAAGTCTAGGACTATCACTCTTCTCCTAACCATTCAATCACAAGTTGGTTCATAACCACTGTCCTTCTAACCATCCAACCATAGGTTGGTTCACAACTATTTTACGGGTTGAGTGATCATGTTTTCACTTGGTAGGTCTCATTATATCATTGAAAGCAGCTAAGAAGGCCATTAGACGTTAGTGACAAGACACAAAACGACTCGTAAACATAAATCACATCAAAAATTATTATTATTGACAAAGGGAATATATTAATATCATGACATCAAAAAAATTATATTGGTTGTATTCTTCCTTCGCTTTCTCGTCATCCACTGGAGCTTGAAAAATCCTGCTTTCTTGACCCTTCCTCGACGGTTCTGGTCCACGATATCTTCTCTCTATGTCGAGTTTCTTTCTCTATTGCTTCATATTCTTCTTCCTGATGGCATGAGCGGAATGGTTTCGAGGTGTTGCATGTTTTCATATTCCTCTCATGGCAATACATCTTTCTCTCTTATTTTCTGCATCAAAGGGAGGCCCTCTTATGTCATATTTGATTTTAATTAGCTGTTGTTCTCCCTCCTTAACCTCCACTCCATAGGCCTTGCTTGCTCTCTCGTAAGAGTGGTTGGGATCCCCCAAGAGTAAGGGTGTTGTAACCTAGCAGTAAGTATTTCCCTCGGTTAGAGCAACAACTAATCGAACCAGTAGGATCACCTAGCAAACAAAGTGAGCGGTACCTGCACACAAAGCACAAAACACGCTTGTCCCCAACACAACAAGAGAGTTGTCAAGCCCCTTGTCTTGCTAGTTACAAGATTAAAATGCAAATGATATAGATAGTTGGTAGCAAAGTAAAACGTTAAAGTAAAAGTAGCAATTCCGATGAAGATTTCAGTAATGGATAACAGACTCTCTTGAACAAGCAAGTGGTGTTGTGAACAAATTACAGTTGGGCAGCGATTAAATTGGAATATTTATATTTATGACTATGATCATTCATGGTATAATCTCATATAGGCATTACATCCATCATAAGTAGATTGTTAATCCACCTACATCTACTACTAATGCTCCACTCAAAGACCGTTATCCAGCATGTATACTGAACTATTAAGTTTACAAGAAACGGAGCATTGCAATAAGCATGATGACATAATGTAGACATCAAAACATCAAGTAGTATGATGAGACACCGTCGTTTTATCCTTAGTGGCAACAATACAACATGTTCTTGTCCCCATTTTGTCACTGGGATATAGATCACCGCAAGATTAGGCAGCTCATGGAGAAGATCAGAGAGA
>NC_041382.1:750663251-750667781 GCF_002162155.2 Triticum dicoccoides
GTACGATCACAGCCGCTGACTCCCCTTTAATAGTAGAGATAACTTAGGGTATTTTGTGTTGGTAGCAGAATTACTCGAGTTAGAGAGAATTCGAAGCAAGGAAAAAAAAGGCATAAGATGAGGTCTAGTAGGGAAAATGTTGTGGCGCTTAAGATGCCAAATAGAGTTGTTTGGTACATAGTACATACCCCCATTCCTACGCTAGTTCGTAAGTGGTGCCCTCCAGTTCTTTGGGCCGTTTTTTACTTCTATTTGTTGGTTTTTCCTTTTCTTCTTAAAAAATCATACAAATTTTAGAAAATAGTAAAAATATTTTTCAAACTTGTGATTTTATTCTCAAACATTTTTTCTATTCATATTTTGTTGAATTCATGAACACTTTTGAGCTCACATTTTTTTCAAATTCATGAGCTTTTAAAATATTGTGAACAGGTTTCAAACTCACAAATAGTTTTCAGTTGTGTGAACATTTTTAACATTTTAAAATATTTTTTAAAATATATACTCCCTCTTAAAAAAATATAACAGCATTTTGATTACTACTTTAGTGATCTGCTCTTATATTTTTTTATGGATGGAGTATCAAATAATCCGACCGGTATTTTTGTAGGGAGCAATGCATGGCACTCAAACACCAATATTGTCCCAAACATCTTTTCTTTGTGAGACTAAGGGCATCTCCAGCCGCGCCCCCAAGAAGGCCTCCTCAGGCGTTTTTTTGCGCTGGCGCCGAAAAATCGGCCCGGTCGCGCCCCAGGAGCCCGATTTTCGCCGGCTTGGGCCGAAAACAGCGCCGACGGATCCAGACTGAACCCGGCGCGCTGGGGGGTGCCCGGGGGCACCGGGGCGAACTATTTTGGCGCGAAATAGCCGCGGGCCCGCCGCGTCAGCGACTCTACCCTCTTCTCGGCCCTTCGTCGTCTTCATCGCCTCGTTTCCCGCGGCGAATCAATGCCAAAGCTGCCGCGCCGGTCAGCCTGCGCCATTGATGCCTCACGGGTGGCGCAGTGAAGACTGGATGACGCGCGTCCCTCGCCCTCCCTCGCCCGCCACGCGTACTCACGGACGGCGCCTCGGTCTATATAAGACGCGCCCCACAACACTCGGCGACTCATACTCTCTCGCCGTCGCCGTTCCTCCCTCGCTTCTCTTTCGTCGTTGTCGTTCTTCCTTCTCCTCTCCCTCGCCGTCTCCAGCACCCATGGCCGAGCGCTTCCCAGGCGACGGCGCGGCGGCGAACGACTTCGGCCGCCGCCATCTTCATGAGAGCGAGGCTCGCCTCCTTTTCGAGGCCGAGTACCCGGTCCCGCCGGACATGCGGGTACCCGAGGCGTGGAGGATCAGCGTCGGCGGCGTGCCGGTGCCCCCGATACCCACCGGCGCGGCGCAGCGTGCGGAGATCGCACGCATCCGCTCGTCCCTGCCGCGTGCGGCGAGGGAGGGGCCACGGTACGTCCCCGACAGCCCGCTCTGGGAGCCCTACTTTCGCCGCCGTCACGCCGAGCAGCTCGAGGCCACCAACGGCGTCGAGCCCTCCGGCAGGCTCAACGCCGTCGGCCGGCGTCGGTGGTGGGGCGTGCCCGGGCGCACGTTGGAGGCTGTCCTCGAGTACATCAAGGGCGGCAACACGCCGCGCCTCGAGTACCCCGCTCCCCCGTCCTTCACGTGCCGCCGGGGAAGCTCCTGGACCCCGAGGCGCATGGAGACCGGGGGGTGCTCCTCCTCGTCCAGCGGCTCCCACTGCCTCCACCTCCGCCCCGTCAAGCCGGAGCCCCAGGGCGCGCCTGTCAGCGCGCGCACCCGCAGCTCCGGCGTCCGCATCGGCGACAACGCCTCCCCCACCGGCCGCTTCGTCCTCGTCGAGCCCAAGCCGGAGCCCAAGCCGGAGCCCGGCCTTCCCGTGGAGTACAAGGAGATAGCCCGGCGTGGCTTCTCCGACGAGGACGCCCTGCGGTGGGCGCGGGACGACTACCTCCGCGACGAGATGGTCCGGCAGCGCCGGGCCCTGGAGGAGATCGCTGCCCGCAAGCGTGGGCGCGAGGACGAGCACGGCGTCGTGGTCCTCAGCGACGATGACGACGACGCCCCCAGACCGTCCAACCCGGCGCGCCAACCGGGGGAGGGATGCAGCAGGGACGGCGGAGGCGTCGGCGGGGGCGACGACGACGACGACGACGGTGACTACACGCGGTTCTACCACCTCCTCGGCATGTAGAACCGCGTGGGCGGGCGGCGAGGCGGGTGGCGAGGGAGACGGCGGGGTAGCCCTTGGTAGTTTTTCCTTTTTTGTAAAGTATGTTTAAATTTGTACGAACTCGCCGAAGTTTGTGTTAAATTTGAGTCGTGTTTGCGCCGTATTTGAATTTTTTAAAAACCCGTGGGGGGCCGCGACTGGGGGACATCACACCCCCAGTGCGCGGTTTAGCGCCGGTGCGTCTTCAGGAGCGATTTTTTGCCCCTCCTAGAGGGCCAACGGCTGAAGATGCCCTAACAAAACATGGTTATCGACCCAAACATGAGTGTTCCTGTTCCACGCGCTATGTGTAGGATATAGTGCAAACGTGTTACGTGTAAATTCTTCCCCTCTAGGAGCTCTAGATGTGCCTGCCCATATTCCGCTTGATTTTTCTTGGTTTTATTCGTCTGTTGCTGATAGCTACGTTTTTGCATGCCTTTCGAGTGTTTCAAATTTCTTGAAACAAAAATTCAAAAATATTTATATTTATATATAAATTCCACGAATTTGTAAAAAAATGTCACTAATTAAAAATAAATACACAATTTCCAAAAAATGGTAAGAAATTAAAAATGTCCATGAATTCGAAAACAATAATGAATTGAATAAATGTTCATGAAATATAAAAAGTTCCAAAATATCCATAAAAATCATGAAACATGTTCACAAATTTAGAATTGTTTCATGACTTTTAGAAAATTTTGATGAATCCGAAAAACATTATTGGATTTTGAAGACTTTTCCCGGATTTTAAGAGTATCCAGGAAATTAAAAATATTCATTAATTTATAAAAATGTTCACGACTTTAAAAATGTTCCCCAAATTTAAGAAATGTTCAAGAATTATTTTTCCAAAAAAATAAAATTTAATTAGAAAATAATAAAATCGGTAAAAACAGGAAAGAAAAATGTGTAAAATTGATTTTCTAGAACCTTCCAAGACCTGCTGAAATATGTAAACAAGCTGGCCCATGTAACTCGGTGAATAGAAAGGATTGACCCTCCAAACACGTTGACGTAACTCGTCTCTTCCCGCTCACCATCGCCCACCTGGCCGCACTGTCCACCAGCCACCACTTCCCCAGTTGGCCGGTCCCCCCTACGGCCTCGACCCTCAGCCCTGCCCCACGATCCTTGAAAGTTGACACATGAAGGAGAAACACAAAACGCTGCTCAAATTAATATGGTAGTGAGATGTTTAGCCGCTAACTATATTATCTCATACAGTCCTAAGGCCAAAGTGCGATCAGGCACTTGGTTGAAACCAAGATATAGCTATGTCAAGTTAAACATTGATGCAGGTTTTGATGTGGACACGCTTGAGGGGACTGTTGGAGCGGTCATCCGAGACCATCATGGAGAGTTCATTGCAGCTACAAAATGAAAAGATTGATCTTTGCTTTGACTCATTCACGGCGGAGGCAATTGCAGTGAGTTTTGGAATGAACCTGACATATACAGTTGGATGCAGTAAGATCAAGGTCAACTCTGATGGTGTGGAGGTTGTTGCTGCGCTAATTGACGGTTACTCTTCTTCAGTAGCTTCTATCTTTGATGAATAATATTATTTTATGTCGCTTGATTTTACACATGTCGTCTATGATCATTGCAATAGAGAAAGAAATCAAGTAAGTCATGAACTGGCTAGGATAGCTAGATTTTCTCGTCCAAATATCTGGATGGACACCGCCCCGGATGTGGTTATTCCTCTTATTGTAAGCGATGTTAAAAAACCGGTGAAATCAGGAAAGAAAAACATATAAAATCGGGTTTCTAGAACCATGCAAAACCTGTTGAAAAAAACACAATGTAAACCTGTAAACTGGCCGGCCCATGTAACGCGGGGATAGAGAGGATTGGCCCTCCAAACCATGGTTTTGGGTACCGCCCGAGAAAAACGGTTACCGAGCTTCTCGTTGCCCCACGAAAAACGCATATCCCGAGCAAAAAATTTCGAAATTTTTGAATTTTTACGTTCAGATTTTACTACAATAGTATTGCAACTCTAGAGTATCACCAAACGCAGCTGTGGCGCGGTGGTACAGTTCTAGTATCGTCCTCGCGAGGGCGCTGGTTCGATCCCCACCTTTTGCACAACTTTTTTGGTTTATTTTTCAAAATATGTACATGAAAAAAGAGGACGGGAGAGGAATCGACCTCGCGACCTTTTACTTAGCGCGTACAAGACATTCCACTGGGGTGCTACCAACTCTGTTGGTTCAACTTTTATCTATATTGAACTTAAAACAATTTGAATTCGAAATTCAATTATAAATTTCGTCCGAAATATGTTC
>NC_041382.1:750668265-750694697 GCF_002162155.2 Triticum dicoccoides
CGTCCATTCGGAATCCAAAACCTTGCTCCAAACACGTCGAGGTAACCCGTCTCTTCCTCGATCAGCACGCGTCGCCACCGCCCCGGCCTCGCCGCCCCGTCCACCAGCCACCGCTTCCCCGGTTCCCCCTACGCCCTCGACCCCCGGCCCCGATCCACGATCCTCAAAGCCCTAATCGCCCTCCCTAGCCTCTGCGGCTAGCTGTTCCTGACACCCCTTGCGGTGCTGACATGAAGTCTAACGACGACGGTGCCGACGGCAGGGAGGAGGGCCGGCGCGTTGCTTGCGAGACGGGGCCGGGGAAGAAGGATAGGAAGAGGAGGCGGAAAAGGAAGCGGAGCAGCGCCAAGGCTACGCCGCCTGCGCCTGCGCCTCCACCTCCACCTGCCCCATCCCAGGAGCACCGCGCTACCACCAGCGACGACGAACGGTCGGCTCAGGTCAGGGCCATGGTGGGCGAGCAGGTGCGGCATATGCTTGCCGTCCGCGACGCCAGGGAGAAAGAAACTGCCGAGCTACGTAAGAAATACAGTAACTGCTATCTGTTTTTTTCTTCCTTGGATCTGTTTATCTTTCCGCACGTCTTTTCAAGGAAAAACACTAGATATTGTGGAATGTTTCACTCTTCATTTGTTCTCACATCCTTCCTTCATCATGAGAAGTTGAACCAATCGATCTGGTGTTTGGTTGTAGATGAGCATTAGTGTGTACATGGGGTGATAATTATATTACATTCTCTGATTGAGTACAAAATTAATTCAAAACCAATAACTCGTCTATGTGAATTCAGAGCGCCTTTCGATTTTCTTATCCGAAGCACCTTAGTAGGCTTGCCGTAGATCACAGATCACATTATTATCTCCATTCAGCATGCTTTTAGTATTTCGCGAACCATCTAAAAAACCAATATGTTCTCAGTATGCCTTTAATTAGTATTTCTACTTGTAATTGTTGATGACTGTATCAGAAAGCACCTAATCAGATTATGAGTGTGTCAGACATTTCATATGCGGAAAAGGTTCTCTTGCTAAAACATTTTCATGATATTTTTTCACGGCAGCATGTCATCAATCAATCATATGCAGTAGGCTTTAGTCTCGAAAACTAAAGCAACACTTGGACGGTTAATCTGTTATCTCTGCATAATCATTTACTCTAATTGGGCATCAGACACATCTTTCTATCTGACTTTATCCATGGCTATGAATTGCATATCGTAGTTAAACGCCTCAACGGGGAAAGTGACTTTTCTGTGGAGGATACATTTGGTGACTGCAATGATGGCAGCCTTGAGAGTCTCCAGGCTCGTAAAGTTGCATTGTTGGTCTCAAAGTCAATCGTCAGCCTGTCTTCTTTTGCAGCTATATACGTATATCATAGCTTTACTTAGTAGCCATTTTTTCCATATTTGGTTTGCACTGAATCCTCAATAAGGTGTTGTTAATAAAGTTTAGGTGGAAAGAGGATCCGGGTTTGCTCAGGATTTGTGATGCGCAGAAAAGACGATACCGATGCAAATATGGTTTTAACCTCAGCAACACTTGTTAGATCTCTGAATGGAGATAACAATGTGATCTCTGACGTGACGGTAACTGTTGCCTTAATCCTTGCCAAGTCAATCTGTAGATGCATTTTTAGTAGTTTGTCCTTATTTATTTATTTATTTTTGATAAGTGATTCAGGTCAAGGTGCTTCTACCTGATTGGCGTATAACCGATGGCCATATCTTTCTTGTGGATTTTCACTATAATGTAGCTGTTGTCAAAGTTGCAACTGATTTACCACTCTTAGAAGAAGGCACTACCAACAATGGAGTTGTATTAGCACTTGGACGTGCATATGAAGGTGGTTATATCATGTGTTCACGGGGTCAAGCTTTAAACAAAAAAAGCACTTTTGGGTGTTTGGAGCTATTGGTGTCAAGCTGCGAAATCTCCATGGTATAATATATATTGCATTTACTTTATATTATTTTCTTATTGACCCCTTTTCATATAGTTATGACCTGTGTACCGCACAAACCTAGATTGAACTAATAACAAATTAATAAAACCTAAGAAAGAGGAATAGTCTAATTAATTTACCATAGTTCTGATTCTTTCTTGTTTTGTTATTTGTAATCTCAATTTAGTGAAACTAGGCAATCATGAAGAATGGTACTCCTTCAATCTGTAAGACAGAAGGAAGTGGTCTCTTTTGAACATATTCCATGATGAAATTATTGACCCCCCACCCCACCACACACACAAGCAAAAAATAATGAGGGATGAGCTGAATCTGAACTGGCTAATCCACCATCCATGGTGCTGCCCAATTGGCCCCAGGAGACTTAGCAAATTATTTGTTTTTTTCTTGATTATGCTGACACTTTTTTCCCCATTATTTTTTTTTGTTTTGGAAGGCTGGTTCTGGAGGACCTCTTGTCAATTACGATGGTCAAGTTCTCGGTATGAACTTCTATGAAGACAATCAAACATCATACCTTCCAATGTTAATTGTTTCAAGGATCCTGGAACAACATCAGAGCTTCGGGTAAACTATTCTAGTTGTGATACTTCTACTTATTCTTTTTCTATTATATGTTTTGCCTTTGCACTCATATTAGGGAAAATGGACTCGTCATTTGTTCTTTATTACTTACCTTTTCCTTTTTATTTTGGCTGAGTATGTGTCAAATAAGAATTTTTTTTCTTATTGTGCAGGAAATTAATTAGCCCTTGGCTTGGATTAAGGTATGCTTCTCTTCATATGGTGTCACTGGCAACCCTGGAGCGTATCTATCGAAAATTCCCAGATGTTGACCAAGGTTTATATGTTTCAAAGGTATGTATCTCTTGTATTTTTTTAATTCTTTTATGCTTTATTTATCTTATTTGTATGTCAAAAATTTCCTCTTTAGAATATGAGCCTTCCAGTTTTAGAGTAAACTGACAGGCATTGCATGATGTCATCTTTAGCTCAAATGTTAGACACGTTCTTAATAGTGGATTGGGTTTGTACAGGATTGGCCTCTACATACTTAATAATATAAAGATGTTATGTTCCTATTTGATAATATATTAATGCCAATGTTATTTGATTTAGTTTCTTATAATCAGGCCCCGTTTCCCGCTAAATTGTTGGTGGGGATGGTGGTGGAAGCAAGATCTCCCCTGAAAACATAAAAGGAAGCTGGGGAATAGCCCTGTTGCCATCTGGAATAGCTCTGTTGCCAGGCATAGTCACACAGCAGCATGCTGATGGCTTGAAAGGCTACAGCAATGTTAGTGTGCCAATGCTCCTCAAGCACCGCTATGCAGACAGCAGTGTCAATACAGATCGTTCGCATCGGACTGATTAGGGGCTACGTCAGGCAGATTTAGGACTAATTGGCCCCCCCTAAGTTTTTTTAAGGGGTGATAAATAAATTTATTCATCAAAATCCACATGAAGTGGGATGCGAATCTGGTTGTACGGAACGCCTAACCGGACGTGACGACCGGGACCTCTAGAAAGGGAAAATTTAGCTAAACCGTGTGCTTCATAGTTCGCAGCACGACCCTCGAAAATAAATTTACATTGGGCATTAATAGCTCTAAGGCGAATCTCCCTGATAATTGCTCCATATCTTCCTCCAGTGTTGTTGCCAATATCCGCCACAACCTGTTTGCAATCAGATGCGATGACAAAATGGTGGATGTTGAGGTCCTCCGCCAGGCACAACGCCTCTCGACATGCTATCGACTCCAAAGATGCCGGATCAGTGACACCCTCCCTGACCAAGGCCGAAGCCCCAATATAATTCCCCGCTTCATCTCTGCAAACTGCACCTGCCGCTCTTCCTCTTCTCGCGCGAATGGATGCATCAACATGTATCTTGTATGCTCCGGGGGGGTGGTTTCTTGGGGTTTTGTCTTTGTGGCCGCGGTTGGCTCACTCCTTGCAGGGGGCATCGGTTTGAATTAATCACACCGAGCTCTGCCATGAAACTTGTGATGAAGGAGTGTGTCTGATGGGGGCTTTGGAATATTGCCTCATGAATAGCTTTACGTCGAGCATGCCAAATCGCCCAAGCAGTGACCGCCAGCAAAGCAAAGCTCTCTTGCGTCAAGCTCTCGATCAAAGTGAACAACCAGTTTTTTGAATTAGGTTCTGTGGTCGCCATGATTTTATGCAGCACTTCCTCATCTCCCAACGCCCATACACTCCGCGAGGCGGTACACTCCAATAACGAATGCCTCCATGAGTCTTGTACTCCACACAACCCGCATAGGCTAGAATCCGCCATATGCCGGTGCGCTCGTACATCGTTTGTAGGCAGCGACTGTTTCGCTAATCTCCCAAGAACATTCTGACCTTCCCTGGAACTGATGTACTCCATAAGGATTTCCACGCGCCAGAATCAGCCCTAGCACTGGACGGTCCTGCCGATCCCTCGAGCCAAGCCTCTCTTCGCTGTCTAGTTGCAATGATCATCTTATATGCTGACCTGACCGAAAAGATGCCATGTTTTTCATAGTGCCAAGCCCAATAATCTGACACATTCCGTGTGCATAAAGGAATTTCCAATATCATCTCAGCGTCCATCGGCATAAAAGTTGCTTGCACAAGTTGCATGTCCCAAGATGCCGTAGCATTAGATATAAGCTCCGAAACCATTAAAGGAGGGTTTTGTGTTAAGCATCCATATGGCCTGAGCATCTCGTCCCTTGGGAGCCAATTGTGTTCCCCCCTAAGTGTGCGCTTAAGGCTTGAAGCCCAGGAACTTTGCATGTTAAAAGCCCATGTACTAGCTAGTCAGCCCACACTACACGAAACAAACTACCAGGTAGTTTCGGAAGCTGACGAGGCCACCAGGGCATCCTCTATCGATTGTTTCGGCGTTGTCTTAAAAAAAAAAGTGTTTCGGCGCAGACGCAATACGCGTGGCCGCAAGTTCAACTAGGGCATCCGCACAACCGATCAGCGCCGGCGGCGACGACAGTATACTCCTGCGGTGAGTCCCTTGATTCCTTTATTGATTTATACTGTGCAACAATACTGATGGATTGATCCGCATCGAGAAGGCCAGAAACTTCTTGTTCAGATGAAGTTAATTAAGGGTGTCAATTTCTTGTTTTCTTCTAAAAAATTGGTACACTAAATTAGGGATTCGCTGATTATGATTCTATCATCTAACTTTCAAATTTCACCCTTAGGACAACACATTATGGCTCACGCCAGATCTAAGAGCTAGGTGTATCATTGGCTAGAGGCTCAGGTCTAGCCTATTGCAGTTTTTTATTATTCAGAAACTGCTAGATGCTAGTTTCTGTTTTTCAGGCCGATTAGGTGATGTACAAACTACCGATCAAATATTCGGGCTCAAGTAAAATTTACACAACAGCTAGAATCGAAAGAGCACCCTATAAAATTGTCGACTTTGTTCTATGGGTTTTACGCATAAGAGCCACATTAAACTAATGAAAAATCAACATTTTTATAGTTGCAACATACAAATTAATCATGTGTTTCTCTTTGTACGGTCATTATATGAAAAAAAAATGGTCATTGTCTTCTTCGCCCTCCCTATGGTCAAAATCCTGGCTTCGCCCCTGCCTGCGTGTCAACATGAATGTCATGTAATTACTTTACTTTATTGCTAAAGCGTTAGCCATAGTAGTAGAATTAATAGATGACGAGACAACTTCAAGAAGACACGATGATGGAGATCATGATGATGAAGATCATGGTGTCATGCCGGTGACAAAGATGAACATGAAGCCCCAAAGATGGAGATCAAAAGAAGCAAATGATATTGGCCATATCATGTCACTATTTGATTGCATGTGATATTTATCATGTTTTGCATCTTATTTGCTTAGAACGATGGTAGCTTAAATAAGATGATCCCTCGTAATAATTTCAAGAAAGTGTTCCCCCTAACTGTGCACCGTTGCGAAGGTTCGTTATTTCGAAGCACCACGTGATGATCGGGTGTGATAGATTCTAACGTTCGAATATAACGGGTGTAAGCCAGATTTACACACGCAATACACTTAGGTTGACTTGACGAGCCTAGCATGTACAGACATGGCCTCGGAACACGGGAGACCGAAAGGTCGAGCATGAGTCATATAGAAGATACGATCAATATGAAGATGTTCACCGATGTTGACTAGTCCGTCTCACGTGATGATCGGACACGACCTAGTTGACTTGGATCATGTTTCACTTAGATGACTAGAGGGATGTCTATCTGAGTGGGAGTTCATTGAGTAATTTGATTAGATAAACTTAATTATCATGAACTTAGTCTAAAATCGTTACAATATGTCTTGTAGATCAAATGGCCCACGTTGTCCTCAACTTCAACGCGTTCCTAGAGAAAACCAAGCTGAAAGATGATGGCAGCAACTATACGAACCGGGTCCGGAACCTGAGGATCATCCTCATAGCTGCCAAGAAAGATTATGTCCTAGAAGCACCGCTAGGTGACGCACCCATCCCACAGAACCAAGACGTTATGAACGCTTGGCAGTCACGTGCTGATGATTACTCCCTCGTTCAGTGCGGCATGCTTTACAGCTTAGAACCGGGGCTCCAAAAGCGTTTTGAGAGACACAGAGCATATGAGATGTTCGAAGAGCTGAAAATGGTTTTCCAAGCTCATGCCCGGGTCGAGAGATATGAAGTCTCCGACAAGTTCTTCAGTTGTAAGATGAAGGAAAATAGTTCTGTCAGTGAGCACATACTCAAAATGTCTGGGTTACATAACCGCTTGACTCAGCTAGGAGTTAATCTCCTGGATGACACGGTCATTGACAGAATCCTTCAGTCGCTTCCACCGAGCTACAAGAGCTTTCTGATGAACTTCAATATGCAGGGGATGGAAAGACCATTCCTGAGGTATATTCAATGTTGAAATCAGCAGAGGTGGAAATCAAAAAGGAACATCAAGTGTTGATGGTGAATAAAACAACTAAGTTCAAGAAAGGCAAGGGTAAGAAGAACTTCAAGAAGGACGGCAAGGGAGTTGCCGCGCCCGGTAAGCAAGCTGCCGGGAAGAAGTCAAAGAATGTACCCAAGCCTGAGACTGAGTGTTTTTATTGCAAGGGAAGTGGTCACTGGAAGCGGAACTGCCCCAAATACTTAGCGGACAAGAAGGCCGGCAACACTAAAGGTATATGTGATATACATGTAATTGATGTGTACCTTACAGTACTCGTAGTAACTCCTGGGTATTTGATACCGGTGCCGTTGCTCACATTTGTAACTCAAAGCAGGAGCTGTGGAATAAGCGGAGACTGGCGAAGGACGAGGTGACGATGCGCGTCGGGAATGGTTCCAAGGTCGATGTGATCGCCGTCGGCACGCTGCCTCTACATTTACCTACGGGATTAGTTTTAAACCTCAATAATTGTTATTTAGTGCCAGCTTTGAGCATGAACATTGTATCAGGATCTCGTTTAATTCGAGATGGCCACTCATTTAAATCCGAGAATAATGGTTGTTCTATTTATATGAGAGATATGTTTTATGGTCATGCTCCGCTGGTGAATGGTTTATTCTTAATGAATCTCGAGCGTAATGTTACACATATTCATAGTGTGAATATCAAAAGATGTAAGGTTAATAATGATAGTCCCACATACTTGTGGCACTGCCGCCTTGGTCACATAGGTGTCAAATGCATGAAGAAGCTCCATGCAGATGGACTTTTAGAGTCTCTTGATTACGAATCATTTGACACGTGCGAACCATGCCTCATGGGTAAAATGACCAAGACTCCGTTCTCATGAACAATGGAGCGAGCAACCAACTTATTAGAAATCATACATACTGATGTGTGCGGTCCAATGAGTATTGAGGCTCGCGGTGGATATCATTATGTTCTCATCCTCACTGATGACTTGAGTAGATATGAGTATGTCTATTTAATGAAACACAAGTCTGAGACCTTTGAAAAGTTCAAGGAATTTCAGAGTGAGGTTGAGAATCAACGTGACAGGAAAATCAAGTTCTTGCGATCAGATCGTGGGGGAGAATACTTGAGTCACGAATTTGGCACACACTTAAGAAAATGTGGAATAGTTTCACAACTCACGCCGCCTGGAACACCTCAGCGTAATGGTGTGTCCGAATGTCATAATCGCACTCTATTAGATATGGTGCAATCTATGATGTCTCTTACCGATTTATCGCTATCATTTTGGGGCTATGCTTTAGAGACTGCCGCATTCACTTTAAATAGGGCTCCGTCGAAATCCTTTGAGACGACACCGTATGAATTATGGTTTGGAAAGAAACCTAAGCTGTCGTTTCTAAAAGTTTGGGGATGCGATGCTTATGTCAAGAAACTTCAACCTGAAAAGCTCGAACCCAAATCGGAAAAATGCGTCTTCATAGGATACCCTAAAGAAACTATTGGGTATACCGCTACCTCAGATCCGAAGGCAAGATCTTTGTTGCCAAGAATGGATCCTTTCTAGAGAAAGAGTTTCTCTCGAAAGAAATAAGTGGGAGGAAAGTAGAACTCGATGAAGTATTACCTCTTGAACCGGTAAGTGGCGTAGCTCAAGAAAATGTTCCTGAGGTGCCTGCACGGACTAGAGAGGAAGTTAATGATGATGATCATGAAACTTCAGATCAAGTTGCTACTAAACTTCGTAGGTCCACAAGGACACGTTCCGCACCAGAGTGGTACGACAACCCTGTCTTGGGAATCATATTGTTAGACAACGGTGAACCTTCGAACTATGAAGAAGTGATGGCGGGCCCAGATTCCGACAAATGGCTGGAAGCCATGAAATCCGAGATAGGATCCATGTATGAAAACGAAGTATGGACTTTGACTGACTTGCCCGATGATCGGCGAGCCATAGAAAATAAATGGATCTTTAAGAAGAAGACAGACGCGGATGGTAATGTAACCATCTATAAAGCTCGGCTTGTCGCTAAGGGTTATCGACAAGTTCAAGGGGTTGACTACGATGAGACTTTCTCACCCGTAGTGAAGCTAAAGTCCATCCGAATCATGTTAGCAATTGCCGCATTCTATGATTATGAGATATGGAAAATGGACGTCAAAATGGCATTCCTTAATGGTTTCCTTAAGGAAGAATTGTATATGATGCAGCCGGAAAGTTTTGTCGATCCTAAGAATGCTGACAAGGTGTGCAAGCTCCAATGCTCGATTTATGGGCTGGTGCAAGCATCTCGGAGTTGGAACATTCGTTTTGTTGAGATGGTCAAAGCGTTTGGGTTTACACAGACTTATGGAGAAGCCTGCATTTACAAGAAAGTGAGTGGGAGCTCTGTAGCATTTCTCATATTGTATGTGGATGACATACTGTTGATGGGAAATGATATAGAATTCTTGGAAAGCATAAAGGCCTACTTGAATTAGTGTTTTTCAATGAAGGATCTTGGAGAATCTGCTTATATATTAGGCATCAAGATCTATAGAGATAGATTGAGACGCCTCATTGGCCTTTCACAGAGTACGTACCTTGACAAGATATTGAAGAAGTTCAAAATGGATCAGTCAAAGAAGGGGTTCTTGCCTGTATTGCAAGGTACGAGATTGAGCACGGCTCAATGCCCGACCACGGCAGAAGATAGAGAAAAGATGAGTGTCGTCCCCTATGCCTCGGCCATAGGGTCTATCATGTATGCTATGCTGTGTACCAGACCTGATGTAAACCTTGCCGTAAGTTTGGTAGGAAGGTATCAAAGTAATCCCGGCATGGAACACTGGACATCGGTCAAGAATATTCTGAAGTACCTGAAAAGGACCAAGGAAATATTTCTTGTTTATGGAGGTGACAAAGAGCTCGTCGTAAAGGGTTACGTCGATGCTAGCTTCGACACAGATCTGGATGACTCTAAGTCACAAACCGGATACGTGTATATTTTGAATGGTGGGGCAGTAAGCTGGTGCAGTTGCAAGCAAAGCATTGTGGCGGGATCTACATGTGAAGCGGAGTACATGGCAGCCTCGGAGGCAGCACAAGAAGCAGTCTGGGTGAAGGAGTTCATTACCGACCTAGGAGTCATACCCAATGCGTCGGGCCCGATGACTCTCTTCTGTGACAACACTGGAGCTATTGCCCTTGCCAAGGAGCCCAGGTTTCACAGGAAGACCAGGCATATGAAGGGTCGCTTCAACTCCGTTCGTGAAAGTGTTCAAAATGGAGACATAGAGATTTGTAAAGTACATACGGACCTGAATGTGGCAGATCCGTTGACTAAACCTCTCCCAAGAGCAAAACATGATCAACACCAGAACTGCATGGGTGTTCGATTCATCACAATGCAACTAGACTATTGACTCTAGTGCAAGTGGGAGACTGTTGGAAATATGCCCTAGAGGCAATAATAAAATGGTTATTATTATATTTCTTTGTTCATGATAATTGTCTATTGTTCATGCTATAATTGTGTTATTCGGAAATCGTAATACATGTGTGAATACATAGACCACAACACGTCCCTAGTGAGCCTCTAGTTGACTAGCTCGCTGATCAAAAGATAGTCATGGTTTCCTGACTATGGACATTGGATGTCATTGATAACGGAATCACATCATTAGGAGAATGATGTGATGGACAAGACCCAATCCTAAGCATAGCTCAAAGATCGTGTAGTTCGTTTGCTATAGTTTTTCCGAATGTCAAGTATCATTTCCTTATACCATGAGATTGTGCAACTCCCGGATACCGTAGGAGTGCTTTGGGTGTGCCAAACATCACAACGTAACTGGGTGACTATAAAGGTACACTACAGGTATCTCCGAAAGTGTCTGTTGGATTGGCACGAATCGAGACTGGGATTTGTCACTCCGTATGATGGAGAGGTATCTCTGGGCGCACTCAGTAATGCATCATCATAATGAGCTCAATGTGACCAAGTGGTTGATCACGGGATCATGCATTACGGTACGAGTAAAGTGACTTGGCGGTAACGAGATTGAATGAGGTATTGGGATACCGACAATCGAGTCTCGGGCAAGTAACGTACTGATTGACAAAGGAAATTGTATACAGATTGATTGAATCCTCGACATCGTGGTTCATCCGATGAGATCATCGAGGAGCATGTGGGAGCCAACATGGGTATCCAGATCCAGCTGTTGGTTATTGACCGGAGAGTCGTCTCGGTCATGTCTGTGTGTCTCCCGAACCCATAGGGTCTACACACTTAAGGTTCGGTGACGCTAGGGTTGTTGAGATATTAGTATACGGTAACCCGAAAGTTGTTCGGAGTCCCGGATGAGATCCCGGACATCACGAGGAGTTCCGGAATGGTCCTAAGGTGAAGATTTATATATAGGAAGTCAAGTTTTGGCCATCGGGAAAGTTTCGGGGGTGATCGGTACCGGGACCACCGGAAGGGTCCCGGGGGTCCACCGAGTGGGGCCACCTATCCCGGAGGGCCCCATGGGCTAAAGTGGGAGGGGAACTAGCCCCTAGTGGGCTGGTGCGCCCCCCTTGGGCCTCCCCCTGCGCCTAGGGTTGGAAACCCTAGGGGTGGGGGGCGCCCCACTTGGCTTGGGGGGCACTCCACCCCCCTTGGCCGCCGCCCCCTTGGAGATCCCATCTCCTAGGGCCGGCGCCCCCCCTAGGGGTCCTATATATAGTGGGGGGGAGGAAGGGCAGCCGCACCCTAGCCCCTGGCACCTCCCTCTCCCTTCCATGACACTCCTCCCTCTCCCTGAGCTTGGCGAAACCCTGCCGAGATCACCGTTGCTTCCACCACCACGCCGTCGTGCTGCTGGATCTTCATCAACCTCTCCTTCCCCCTTGCTGGATCAAGTTGGAGGAGACGTCTTCCCAATCGTACGTGTGTTGAACGCGGAGGTGTCGTCCGTTCGGGCTAGGTCATCGGTGATTTGGATCACGATGAGTACGACTCCATCAACCCCGTTCTCTTGAACGCTTCTGCGCGCGATCTACAAGGGTATGTAGATGCACTCCCATCTCCCTGGTTGCTAGATGACTCCATAGATTGATCTTGGTGATGCGTAGAAATTTTTAAATTCTGCTACGTTCCCCAACAGGCATTGTTTAGATGTGGCGAGATGGGAAGCTAAAGTTGTGCTCAGATTTTTTTTCTAAGCCGGCAATAGTGACGCCTTTTGGCATTGTTACCTTGTTGAAGGAGTCATCGATGTTATTCTTGCCTACCTGCTGCCTGCTACTCCAATGGGAACCCTAGGTCTAGTTAATCTCTGATCGGATGATGATGTTAATAGTGTCGTTTTCTCTCTTGGGAGCATCGTTTTTGAGCTGCCTTGATTAGGGGGGACGAGTGAATTTGCTAGGTTCATGCAACTGTTGTTGCTTCAATGTCTCGCCGGTGCCCTATTTTGGGTGGTTAAGGTATGAGGTAGAGCGTGGCGACAGGTGTGAATCCTTTGTTGAGATGTCGCGTTACAGATGGTGCGTGGTACTTTGTCCGTGAACAAAAGACCTTGGACACATAATGGATCAGGACTACTTTAAAATCTATAAGGCCGAAGTTGAAAATCAATTAGAGAGAAGATCAAGCATCTTAGGCCAGATCGTTGTAGCGAGTATTTTCCTAAAGTATTTGATGAATTTTGTGAGGAACGCAGTATTATTCATCAGAGGACGCCTCCTTATTCAGCGCAACCAAACAGAGTAGCTTTGTCCATTGGCATCCGGTGGCTGGCGGTGCATGGGGTTGTGATGGCAGCAGTTGGCAGTGATGCTCATCGGTGGCGAGGTGGCGAAGTGGTGAGACGTGGTGGGGGGAGGTGGTGGCACGTCACGCGTGAAGGCCTGATCTGGGCGCTTACAGGGTCGTGACTGAGGAGTGTGGTGGGCGGTTGCTCCGACAGTGATGGCGTTCGGGCGGTGATGGTGGAGACGGTTGAGGATGACATTGTTTAGATGTGGCGAGATGGGAAGCTAAAGTTGTGCTCATATTTCTTTCTGAGCCGGCGATAGTGATGCCTTTTGGCATCGTTACCTTGTTGAAGGAGTCATCGATGTTATTCTTGCCTACCTGCCTGCCTGCTACTCCAATGGGAACCCTAGGTCCAGTTAATCTCTGATCAGATGATGATGTTAATAGTGTCATTTTTCTCTTGGGAGCATCGTTTTCGAGCTGCCTTGATTAGGGGGGACCAGTGAATTTGCTAGGTTCACGCAGCTGTTTTTGCTTCAATGTCTCGCCGGTGCCCTATTTTGGGTGGTTAAGGTACGAGGTAGAGCATGGCGACGGGTGGTGAATCCTTTGTTGAGATGTCGCGTTACAGATGGTGCGTGGTACTTTGCCCGTGATAATCACGGCCTTGGAGGGATAGTGACAACTTGTGGCGTATCACTCGGGGTGCCCAGATTTACCACTAACAAACACTTGTGACGAAAGCAGGATTGTCAGATCGCCTCCAAGGTGTGATTTCGATGGTGGTGTCTTCTCTTGCCCTGCCATCAATGGCTTCGTGGTAGGCTCCTTGCTAGTTGTGTGCATGACTTTCAGCTCATGTGGATATCACACCTGGACCATATGCGCTTACATCATTTTTGATGGCTACAACTGCTCGATGAGGATCAATGTTGCATGTTGCTCTTCTCCCCCTTTTATATATTTTTCCTCCACCTAGGCATAGCATTGGCCTTCTATGGCTTTGCTATTTGATGATAAGAAAATCTCAGGACCTAGATATTCATTTTGTATAATTGAACCTTTTCGAACCGTTTCTTTTTAGAACAAAAAAACTTATGCCAAAATACCGGATACGAAGGAAAACAAAAGACCTTGGACACATAATGGATCAGGAAGCACGATTTCTACGCCCCCCCCCCCCAACCCCCACCAAAACCTCCCACATAAGGGTTGCTTGTTAATGGTTGATCAAGATTGATGTATTCCCCCTGTGAAATTAGAAGTTTTGCTCCATCTAATGAAAACGCCATTTTTGAAGGAAAAAAATCAGGTGCTTATAACTTATTTGGATTAATTCCAACTTGGATCATTTTGCTGAGTCCATGGGAGTTCCCATTTACCTTCGTAGAACAAAATCAAGATAAAATAATAAAATGTAATGAAACTTGAAGACTATGCAATGCTGACATTAAAATGCTTGAAAGAAGGTACTATTAATTCCTAAATCCTACGTTCCCCCCTCCCCCGCGCCGCCCCTAGCGGGCGTCTCGGGGGGCGATTTCCCTCCCGTCGGCGTAACCCCCCCCCTCTCCATTCCCCCTTGCCGCCGCACGAGGCTGGTGCCGGGCCAGGCCTGGGGCACGGCTGGGGACTGCAGCGGCGGGGCCTACTCTACTCCGATCTGCATCGGAGAGTCTCGGATCTGGGCGGCGGCCCCTGGCAAGGCCCCCTGTCTCCTGCGGCGGGCAGTGGGGTTGGCGTGGTGCCGGCGATCTGGTCGGGTGGCCGACGGATCTCCGGTGGGCTGGGGCCTTGCGTGGCTGCCCTGGCGGCTGGCAGCGCCAGATCTGGCTGCTGGCCATCTTCCTTGCTCGGTGCGCTTCTCCTGCGAGGGTCCCTGGGCGTGCTAGCTGGCCTGCCTCTGGGATGCGGGCGATTTTGGTGGTCGGGATCCAGATCGGGGGAAACCCGGGTCAGCTCCGGCCGGCCGCGACAACGACGACGCCCGCGGGCGCCGATTTCTTCATGGAGACGTTTGTCAAGGTCTGCCCTTTCACTCCTCACCACCTAGCTTGTCGGGTGAAAACCTAACTCCGGTGGGCGGCGGCGGCGTCTTTGGCACCGCGACCTTCTTGAAGGCGTCGCCTTGAGGGCTGGGTGGTGGCGGGCGCTGTTTGGGGTCGGTGACAGCAGCCGATGGCGTGCCCTTTTTCGCCCAAGCCTCCGCTTTTCCTCCGACGCGTTCTGGCCTTGGGAGGTGTAGCTTGCTCTGCTTTGGATGAGCCTCGTCGGCTCAGATGGATGCTCTGATCCGCTCTTGGGGTTTTGCCGGCGGCGTCCATTCTTGTTCAGGGGAACTCTCCGCTCTTAGACGATGTGGCGCCTTGCGATCCAGGCGAGGAGGTTGTGGTCTTCTTCGAAGAGCGGAGTTTGGATGGATGCATCGTGTCGAGGCCCTTAGTGTCTGGTGACGGCATGCCATTTAGGTGCATCTTCACTCCTCTCCAGAGCTGGCATTGTTTCCGCTCAGGTTTAGCCGTGCTGGAGGACCTCAACCTCTTCGGCTGTGTGCTTCATTGTATATCCTTCCTGCGTGAAGTGTTTGAGGCTCAGTAAGCTACTTTCCAGCGCCTCTGTATCTTGCTGCTTTCTGTTGTTCTTGTTCTTCGATGTACTCTACAGTTGTATCTTGGCCGGTTGATGGCTTTGTTAATTCAAAGTCGGACTAGGCTAGCGCCCTACTCGGGCTCGGCTGCGTCTTTTCTCTAAAAAATGCTTGAAAGAAGTGCGGCCATGTGGCATGTGATGCAAATGGTTGCGGCTCTCGTGGATGGATACATGATACTGCTCGACCGTGGCATGGATCACCCTTACCGATTGACAGCTCGGTAAGATCCGTTTTTGAGGCTTGTATTGTGTTCAACATACTCCCTCCGTTTCGAATTACTTGTCACAGGTATGGATGTATGTAGATGTATTTTAGTTCTAACCATATTCATTTATGCGACGAGTAATTTGGAACGGAGAGAGTAGGCGACAGCGCCAACACCAAATTCTGGACAGACCCATACATGGCACAACAGACCAAGTTTTGTTTTTAAGAGGTTCCCTGAATTATTCAGTCAATGCATTATCAAGTGAATTTCCATCGAATCGGTGGAAAATGGGTGCGCCATTTCAAAGGCATTCTCTCGCAAGACCCAAATCATGATTATATGCGGCATGTTCAACTGACTCAAAACTAATCTGACTGCTTAACTTGGCAATGGACAGCTAATTGGCCAGTTGAGCTCCGAGGCGACGATGATGGTGCAGGTGCGGGACGAGGAGGACTCACCTCCGGCTCCGGGTACGTACGTGACGCAGTGGGTGGCCATGCACGTCGCGGCTGCCCACGTGCCACGCTTGCCGCACCGTGGTCTGCTGGCCCGCATCCCCGGCCCGCCTTCCCGCATCCCCGGCCCGTGGAGATGTCCCGCCCGGCGCCGAGGGTGCTCTACTCCTAGGCACACGTACGACGTACAGTACGTCGCGACGGGCTTTGCAGCGTGCCTCGTGTCCTCTCCTCGGGCTTGGTGCTTGCCGTCGTGTCAGATCATCTCCTGAGGCTGGTCGTAATGGAGAGTATCATATACTAGTATCATGCATGTGATATTAGTATATGATACTACCTCCTAATGCATAGTATCATACACTAGTATCATGTAGTATTATATTTATTGACATGCATGACACATAGTAGTATATCATTTATTATGATACAGTATCATGATATGATACTCAATCCTTTCTTTCTTCATTTAATTCTATGTCATCTCATCAAAATTGCCTAGTTGGCATACATGATACTAGCTATGATACTTCCATTACGACCATCCTAAGACGTGGTGTTAGTGTACACCACCTAGAACTAGAAGTAGACGCCAATGCATCCATCTTCCGGCGGCTAAATTTCTTGTTTTGACCCTTTTTCTGAAACCTATTCAAGATTTGATCCTAGTTTGAATTTTTTTCGAGATCTGACCCTTTTGCTACCGCCAGGGTACCGCCAAAAACATCCTAAGTATTGACCACAGTGCGTGTTCGTGCCTACCGCCAAGCACCTTGGCGGTAGGGTTGTGCAGGCTACTGCCAGCCCGGTTGGCGGTAGCGATGTTTTCTACCGCCAAAGTTCCTGGCGGTAGGCTGTTAGACCCTACCGCCATAGACTCTGGCGGTAGCAAAAAAGTCAGATCTCGATTTTTTTTAAACTAGGGTCAAATCTTGTATAGGTTTTAGAAAAAGGGTCAAAACACGAAATTTGCCTCTTCCGGCTCTCGCATCGCAGTCCAAGTCGTCGCTCCACACTGACCAAAGGCCATGACACACAGATAAAAAAAAACCATATCAATGAGACCGCCGGACACACCGCGTCGGCAGGCATGCACACGACCATGTACGCACCATGGCCATCCTCACCCGCCGCCTGCTCTGCTCTCCGACGGCGGTGTTGGAATCGAACCAGGAAAAAGAGGTTGTCCCAAACATCGCTAACTGTCGAAACTGAACCTCAGTATGTACAAGGTGCATCACGCATGCTAGCTACACTAGGTTGCAATCATGCGCGCGGGCGGAGGTAGACAAGACAAGACAATGCGCAAGACAATCATGGTGTGCTTCTTACTTAGACCGGATGAAATCACCAAGTAAGGTATCCATCTTATAGCGACTACACTAGTAAGTACTAACAGCTGAACTACTGACTGACAAACATTCCACCAATCAAGCCATGCATAGTTTATCAGATCAGATGGTCACTGAACATCAACAAGTGAAGGCAACTGCAAGATAGCAAGCAGCAGAGGCAGCCTAACAACCAATTTCTGAGAGCAGAGCAGACAGCATCACTAGACTACAGGGCAGGGCAAAAACCTACTAACACCAGACACTACACTACAGAAATCAGAATCAACCAAGATCACACAACAGTAGTACGTGTTCAGAGAGCACTAGAGCTAGGGCACATATTATCACAGCACCAGAGACTAAGAGCGCCAACATAACCCAACACAAGAGTGACCGACCATTCCTCACTTCTCCTCCAGCCAAAACCTGCATCATCACCATGGCCAAGAATGAATCTCGCTGTCTGCTTCTTCCAGGACACCTGACCAGTAGAGCAAACAGGAACTGAGAGTAAAAATAATGCTCCTAGTCGCAGGAGATCTAACCACATGATGCTCAAAAGTAATTGTATTCATTTGATGACTGAATTATGTACGTACAATACATGTTTATGTGAATACAAGTGGTTAAATTGCTATATATAGCAGTCCAGTTAGCGCTATTAAGTTGGGGAACAAGATGGCCCGGTCAAGTTACAACGAAACAATTTCTGTTATCCAAACTCAAACACATACTTATAAGATAGAGCAAGCATCATTTATTCTACTTCAATCAGTTGAGGACAGAACCAATATACGTAGAGGGCTAAAAAGCTGATGATACAGAAGAAGTTTATACCTTTTTTTTTCTCTTGTTTCCTAGCTAGTTGTGTGTGATGAAAACAGGTTATATATACTTGCTACACAACAGATTAGCCAAGACAGTAAGTAATCCATCTATTTTTACATGCATGAACAATCTGTGCAATTATAATCTAAAACTATCGTTACTAATAAGCAACATAACGGATCATCCTTGGCCTCTGAAAGTTTTATCAATGCCAACCAACTAGAAACTTTATCCATTAACTAATGTTTTTCTCTCGCATAACATTGACATCCTAGCTAGGTATAAACGAACATTGAAAATATGTACCCATGAGATGTCCACATCCCCATGACCTGTCGAGTTGCTGTGAAGAGAGGAGCACCGGAACAGCCAGTCGCTCCATCCATCAGAAACCCGAACATTCTTAGCTCCCGGTGAAGTGATGGATCAATGTCTCGGCCACGCCGGGGAGGTCCGCTGTAGAGTGCATTTCAGATTTGCATTAACATTCTTCAGACACACGGTGTAGCGAAAATGCGAAACTACTGAACTAGCTAGCAGCAGGAACGCATAATTAAGTTACTAACCATATCTTGCCAGAGAGAGCGGTGCCAAACAAGGCGTTGATGGGGTCGGCAGGGAAGGTGCAGATGCTGTAGATACGTGTCTCTCTGTCATGTGCGGAGAAACCCATGGCAGAACAAGTGTGATCGATGAACTTGACGGCGCGGTAGGTTCGGCTTGGCATCACCATGATGATCGCCATGTCGTGTGACCATCCTATGGCCTGGATAGACGCATCGCAGACGCTGCCGTCGAAGAACTCCACTAGAACTTTGGTACCCTCAACGACCAGTGGCGCTCCAGGGCCGTCGCCGGTGGGACGGAAACTGGCGAAGGTGTGGGCGACGGAAAACACCAGAGTGAATCGGTCGCAGGAATGGAGGATGCTTCCGGTGCCATAGCACACCGTCGTCGGGGGCTTTTCCACTTTCTTGCCGGCGCTGCTCTCCCCCTCCTTCTTCCTTTTCTTGCCGCCGCCGCCTCTTCCTCTTCCTCTCCCGTGCGCTGCTTCCCACCGTCCTGGTTCCCCTCGCCCCCTAGCTCTGGGTGACTGGGTCGGAGGGCTCCCTGAAGGCCCCGAGGCTCACCACGGACTCGACGTGCTTCTCCACGAGTGCTCGGACCACGCGGCTGGTCTCCTCGTCGCTGCCCATCGAATCGATCGCCCTCTCGCTGCAGGAAACGTCCGGATCGGAAAGAAAAAAAATCTCTGCAGAACAGAAAGGAGCCTTTTTTTCTCTCAGCACTAGTATAAGATTGAAAGAAAGCAAGCAGGATCTCTTCAACAAACATGAGGAAGGCGAACTAAATTACGAGGCAGTCCGACGGCGGAAGTCGAATCTAGCGGCTGGCTTCCTCCCGTTGCCTGTTCTCTCCTGCCACAAGACGTTGGGGGCGAACAATCTCTGCACAGACCAGCTAGCCGCACTCGGTGTTAAGATGGGAAGGAAACGAGCCAGATCTCTTCAAGACTTCAATAATCAAAGGAGCGGCAATGCGGTGGGAAGATTGGAAGGGATGGAACCAGATCTTCGAAAAACAAGAGAAAACGAAGCAAATTTACCAAGCACGCCCACGCTGCTGCTGAGCGGCTCTCTGTCCGCCTCCCTGCCTAGCTTCTTGAAACGAACAAAGCTGCGCTTGCTACTCTTGACCTCTCAGAGACACGGGTCGGTCAAGGACAAGTGCTCGTCTCCCTGGTCAAACTGGTCTCCGTGGGGGGTGGTATACAGCTACAGGAGTACAGGGTTCCACAGAGGATTACTACTTCTTTTGGTAGCCCTTTAGCAAGAGACATTTTACGGTGCATCAGATGAATTTTGGCCGTTCATTTTTCTGTATGGATGGCCCCGATATGAAAATACTACTTCAGATTTCTGGTAGTATATTTTGCGATCAGGGGTAGTTTCAGTAGTTCACTGTTTAACGAAAACGCGGGCTGGTTCCCCCGAAAAACAAGTGAAGGGCATTAGTGGAATTTAACGTCATCATTTGTTTTTTCAATAACCATCGTCGCCCTTCCTCGCCCGCAGTCTGACGGCCGACGCACACAACCAGAATGAAAGGTCAAAGGAAAAGGGCGACCGATGGCGGCGCTATGGCGACAGGACGACGGCGAACCCCGGTCGCCGTGAGTGCCCTCCGCGCAGTATTTGCGGTCGGTATGGTTTGGCGCCCCGCCGTACCCGGACGAGCCAGCACCGCGGGCGCCGCCCCTCCCCGGTGTCCTAGGCGGCTGTGGTCGGCGGCTAAATGTCCCCGCCGTTCGTGTTCCCCTCCTAAGCTGCGGGATGTGGAGCGGGTCGCCGACGGGGAGGACTAAGGCGAGACGTCGCCGGCATGCCCCGTCGCCGTGAAGGCCGTACGCGCCGCCGACCAGTGCCGTACAGATCTGTCGCGGCCGATGCAGGTACTCGCATCCAACCCATCGATCCATTGGCCCCCATTTCTTCTGTCCATTTCCTAAGCTAGCTTCTCCATCGTAAAAGCTGATCCAGCCATGGTCCTCGAAGGAGGACGAGTTCCATCGCACCAGCCTGATCCAGCCATGGTCCTCGAAGGAGGACGAGTTCCATCGCACCAGCAGATTTTTTTTGTATGTGATATTAGTGCAGAGCATTTTTAGTCTCAGATTCCAGAGAGGATGTTTCTGTTTCAGTGCAGAGAATGTTTAGTTTCAGATTCCAGAGAGCATGTTTTAGTTTCAGTTTCAGATTCAGTCATAGTCATAAGTTCAGTCTAGTTAATTAGTACACCTGATAAACACTCAGAGGTTAGGCAATGGCTAGTTCCCAAGTTGGTGGCCAAGAAAATCCTGATCACCGATTAAATGGGTAAGCAAACAGGACAGCATTTGCCTATCATTCATTGGCATAATACAGAACTGAAACCCCAGGTTTAAAAAGAATGTGTTGCTTCCAAGGACACAAGTAACAAGGAAATTGCGACCGGAAGTGTAAAACCACTTAGAAATTTGGTTTTTGAAGCACATCCTATAAACCAAAGGGAATTGCATCATTAAACAAAGAATACAAGATTTTGTGTGTGAAAGACTTTAATTAAAAATCAATGTAGATATTCAATGCAGATAAAAGTAGTAAATGTACGGCAATTTGCCGTATATATGAAGTAGCACAACCAAAAAAATTGTTTGATACATCTCCGCTGTATAGATAAAGTAATAAAACTGAAAACGGTGTGGAAACCTTCTTCGGGGCAAAAACCACACCACGCCCAATCCTATTAACTCTACCCTAAGTCTAGGGCCATACAACTATAGTGCGGAACCATCGTCTCCTGAGACATCTCCGCTGTCGTTGTGTCCGTCGTCACCTCCGAGGTCGAGGTCTTCTAAATCATCTTCTAAATCAACTACTGGTATGGCCTTCCGAACTTTCAACTCATTGTGAGGTGAATTGAGCAAGGCAGCAGCAAGCCATCTTCTGAACTGTCTTATGTCATCCTGCATAGGAGGTAGATGTTAGGACCCTTTGTATATGTGAAAGTTAAGTTAGATAGGGAAGATGTAGGCACCTGGTTGAATATAGCCGACAATCTCACTCCGGTCCAATATTGGATGAATTTCAACACCCAGAGAGCACAGGAACAGCCATCTGTTTGCTGTGGCACTTCATAGTCTTTGATAGGCCACGAAGCCACTTGAGTGTCCGGCCATGTACTTCCTTGCATTCCATTTTGCATCACTGCTATATCAATATGTGTTTCCATTCCAAGAAGCTGCAAGTAACATATCACTCAATTTAGTACCGTATTCATATAAACTGTAAGTTATATAAAATGTTGTTAGAGACTCACCGCAGCAATTACTTCTTTGCGGTTGTTGCGTGATTGGAGTGAGTCCAGAATTTGAATCTCCCTCTTTTGGGAGTTGACAACAGCCAGGAACCAGTGGTTCTTGGGAATATTTGAAGGTAGGAAAATCTGCGTGCAAAATTTGTAAGTGGTTTGAAGTGCCTAAAAATCAAATTTCTTATTATTATAACAGAAGGGTGGATGTTGTTACCATGTCATGTTGCAGGTAGTTATCTCCCCATTTAGTGCCTGATTTGCCGCTTAAAACATCCAAGGTACAATTCGGGACTGTGCCATCTCTCTTCAGGATGTTGACGATGGTAGACCTTTCGACATACATGGTACCATGATCTCGTACACCTTCTAGTCCGTCGAAACGTAGGAGTTCAATTGCCGCATCGAGTACCTAAGAAAGAAGATATTAGTTTAATTGGAAAACATATAAATAATCAAAGATACCATATTGCGTTAGCACTTACATCGTCATCCACCCAAGCTGCAAAGGAGGATTGATCTGGTGTTGTAAGGCATTTAAGATACTTCTGCGTTAGAAGTATGTCCTTGATTTTCACCAACTTGGCTGTCTCAGGAGTACTGTTTACAAAATCAGCTACTATATTCTGTGTAACTCGATCTGTTTCTGCCTGAAAATTGATCAAGTCCTCCTTGAGCTGTTTTAGCTGCTGGCCGTTGCTTTTCCCGGGATTCATCTTCTTATTCTGTGTGTACATAACATCGTTACTGTCATGTGTCTGTTGAGATAGAGCTCTTTTCCTTCTGAGCGCGGGGGTGTAAAATTCATACTCCTCGCTCTGAAGGAGCGAGGACTTCTTTTTCTTCCGGCCGTCATGCCTGACACGCCTCCCTATGGAGTCCATGGCATCCATGGACGTAGGCTTGACCTTCTGCGATATTTGACTTAAGGTTAGGAATATGGGTTGAGAATAATGTTTGTTAGCAATTTGGTTCAGACATCTGATGCTGACCTCAGATTCGGAGGGTAAGTTCTTGCTATCGTCTCTTTCAGTCTTTGACTTCTGGGGGTGTACATATGTTTTCTTCACCTTCTGCAATATTGTCATCAAGTTAAGAATATGGTTGAAATAAAACCTTTGCTAGCAATATGGTTCAGACATGTGATGCTGACCTCAGATTGGGAGGGTAAGTTCTTGCTGTCACTCCTAAAACGCTTACCAAATGAGTCCACAGCGTCATCTCTGTCTGTTTTTCCTTTGCGGGGGTCCACAGGTGTTTTCTTTACCTTCTGTACAGATGGACAAGTTAGCAGTAAGTATGGTTGACAAAAAAACATTGTTCCAAGATGGAATTCATACCTCAAATTCCCCAGCAAGGTTCTTGCTGGGGTTGCTGTAGACACACTTTGGCACTTCATTTGTACTAGCAGCAACATTCTTTGAGGTTTTCTAGTTCGCACGTTAAAATAAAAAATGGTTAGCATATGTTCTCTACATGAAGATAGTTAGAAATTTTGTGACATACCTTGATATTATTAACTCTCTGACCCTCATTAAAGTCCTTCTGTCCTACGCCAAATCGATGATCCTATTAATGAAAAAAATGTTAGTCATGCACTTATCTAGCAGGATGAATTACAAAAAAAAAAGAAATATGCGTACATTGAATGCACAAATGAAGTCCTCCAAGCGCATGCTGTTTTGCTTCTGGCGCCTTTGTACTCCGTCCAGTTGTGCGGAAATCTCTGAGTATTGCTGAGACACTATTGCTTTTATCTCTCCCACCTGGGCGAGTATGCGGCCTAGTGTCCCATCGACCTACAAGTTAAGAAAAATTAGAACTGATTGTTTCATAAAATTATTTGTACAAACAAATAGTTTCAGCCTAAGAAACGAGTAGTATCATTGTACAAGTTACATAGGACGTACCTCAAAAGCAGACTTTGTAGGTTGATGTGAAACCTTGGGCACTGGCTTCCAAGGGCGTCTGAGGTCCTCAACCATCTGCATTTTTTTATATATTATGATCAATTTTGCAAAAATTGAGCAGATGACAACTAGTAACAGTAAGCATATACCTGTCCTACTCCTACGTAGTTCTGCGATATTATTTTGTCGACCTTTCCAGCCTTTGCTTCGTCCCAGTATTGGATCAATGGTTTATCTCGTTGAAGGTATGAAATGGTGCGATCAATATGGTCGACTCGGAATTTCTCATAGAACCAAGTCTGCAAGAAAATTAAAAAGAATACATAAGTGACCAATTAAAGAACATCAAAGGAAATAATGAGTTCGTACTACCTGCAATAGTGGGAGGTTCCCCTCCAAGTTCGCGGCACCATTCACAAACTTCCTCACACTTGACATTAAGTGGTCGAGATAGTTTAGCATAGTTTATGGAGTTTATAGTATGTATGTCCACGACAATTCCCAAATATTTGGGATCAACATAAGGTTGTGTCGTTGGGCAAACCAACTTGCCAATAGTGTACAAGACGTAAGGCTTCACAAACCGTGGCCTCTCTTCGCCGATCATCTTCTTACGAAGACCTGAAAAGGTTGTTTGTCAACAATTGTCAATTATTGTAATTATGAAATTTGTTCCATTATCAAACGAAAAAATAGTTCTGAAAATATCATATACCTTTCAAGGTCAGTTTGTTATCTTCAGGATCCTTTAAATCAAGCCATAGGTCCTGCACTTCTTTGAACGGAGGAGGGACAAAGTCCCTCCCCATGCTAGGTAGGCCTGTGATGTGTTCTACGTCTTGCAAGGTTATTCTCATAGGTACCCCGCGTATTACAAATGCGTCAACTTGTGAATCGTATGTGCTAGCAATCTCTTGGCACAAAACTCTCCTAACGTTCATTGCGGGAGTCTTCAGAGTTTCACGAATTGTCGTTTGACTAGCTATGTCATACTGTTCCCCAGTTAACGACTGGACAAACTCTGAGTACCCGTGCATTGATACAACCTGGGTACCCTATATGTGCAAAGATTATTTTCAGTGAGAAGGCAACAAAAATAAGAGATTTATTGTGAACAAATAATATTTCTAGTGACAAATAAAAATATAACTTTACTGTACGTACCATTGGAGCAAAAAAAAATTCAACAGAAAAATTTGCGCTCATTATTCTATCTTCTGCTGCTCTACTCATTCATTGACGTACTATATTACTGGCTTCCTAATTAAAAATTTGATTAATGTAACTTGTACTTAATTATCTTTTTTGATTTAATCTACTGATCTTTTACGCTGTACAGGAGGAAATTAGGAGTGATCTACATAAGAGGCGTCATGTGCAAGGCGTCATGTGCATCTGACTTTATTTGAATCTAACAATAAGCGAGATTTGTACAAGAGTTGATGTACGGGTTCAATGATATATGCATACCTTCTTTGCCGACGAGTGTGGAGGCTTCGGTGCACCTGACTTTGTCGATGAAGGTGGGGGCTTCGATGCACGTGACTTGGACTGCTTCGTGACCGACTGTGCAGGCCTCGCGGACGCAGCGGGATGATAGGAAGACATACGATGGTGATGGTGATGGTGATGGCGAGATTGGTTGGTTCTTGTCAAGGTTAAGGATGGGGTTCAAGGAGGGAGGCTGAGTCGTGGTGAGGTTTAGGTGGATACGTATAAAGCATATATATAGGCTGGGTACGTGTAGGTTACAATCTAGTCATTATTTCTTGCCGAAGAGATAAACCTGTTTTGTTTCTTGTTGATGGGATTGGAAGTAACTTTCTAGAATACTCCAAAATTTTCCTATCAAAGATACCACCGCCTTAAAATCTTTTGCATGCAATCCTAGGGGGTGCATGCCTCATCTCCTTCCGTTGCTAACGATAGCTACTTTTCTTTTTTCTGGAAACAAAACAAAATCGCCGGTCGGTTATCTATTTCCGTTAGACTACGCATATGTATCATTTATCTCCCCACGAAGGGGGCCCACCTCCCTTCCAATCACGCCCTCAGAAAAAAGTGTTCGCTACACATATTAACACAAAGAATAACGTTCTCATCAAATGTGTTGCCTCCATTACAAATTGTCATGGCCGCATTAATTGGGCACGGATGCCCGGACCCACGCAAGTATGAGATAGTATGAGTTGTTCGGACCCACATGATGCCAAATGTCAGTACGAGCCGTGCGAACCCACAAGTGTCAGTACGGCAACAACATGGCAAGCACACATGCCAATTTTCGTTCACATCTAACATTTTATGCAATTTCTATGGTTTTCCGATGAAAAAACCCTGAAATATAAGCCGGTCGTGACGCAACGTGTGTTTGGTGTCTGAATTCGTTCATTTTTTGCGTGGGAGCCTCCCATGGGCATTCCCACATGATGCCAAATTTTGGAATCATGCCGTGCATGGCAAGAGATATACCATGTGGAAACGTGCTGCTTCGGTTGAGACGAAAGGCCAAGTCTCAAAGTGTTTTTTTTTCAGATCCACCAAACGGACCCAAACTTTTTAGGCACGCACACAACAACATGGCAA
>NC_041382.1:750694913-750695360 GCF_002162155.2 Triticum dicoccoides
GACCCACGCAAGTATGAGATAGTATGAGTTGTTCGGACCCACATGATGCCAAATGTCAGTACGAGCCGTGCGAACCCACAAGTGTCAGTACGGCAACAACATGGCAAGCACACATGCCAATTTTCGTTCACATCTAACATTTTATGCAATTTCTATGGTTTTCCGATGAAAAAACCCTGAAATATAAGCCGGTCGTGACGCAACGTGTGTTTGGTGTCTGAATTCGTTCATTTTTTGCGTGGGAGCCTCCCATGGGCATTCCCACATGATGCCAAATTTTGGAATCATGCCGTGCATGGCAAGAGATATACCATGTGGAAACGTGCTGCTTCGATTGGGACGAAAGGCCAAGTCTCAAAGTGTTTTTTTTTCAGATCCACCAAACGGACCCAAACTTTTTAGGCACGCACACAACAACATTGCAAGCACACATGCCAATTTTCGTTC
>NC_041382.1:750695553-750707638 GCF_002162155.2 Triticum dicoccoides
AATTTCTATGGTTTTCCGATGAAAAAACCCTGAAATATAAGCCGGTCGTGACGCAACGTGTGTTTGGTGTCTGAATTCGTTCATTTTTTGCGTGGGAGCCTCCCATGGGCATTCCCACATGATGCCAAATTTTGGAATCATGCCGTGCATGGCAAGAGATATACCATGTGGAAACGTGCTGCTTCGGTTAGGACGAAAGGCCAAGTCTCAAAGTGTTTTTTTTCCGATCCACCAAATGGACCCAAACTTTTTAGGCACGCACACAACAACATTGCAAGCACACATGCCAATTTTCGTTCACATCTAACATTTTATGCAATTTCTATAGTTTTTCGATGAAAAAACCCTAAAAAACTGGCCGACAAGATTCAATTTGATTATTTTTGTTTATTTGTATTAATAATTTTGGCCTTCGTGAATGTTCCTCGCCACACTTTATTTTTCAAAGAAACGTACTGGTTTTATTTTCCTTTAAACGTATTGGTTGACCAGCTGGCGCGTCTCCTAATTTCATGGAAGGTATCTCCTGACTTGTTAACAAACCGTGCATATCTCCTGATTTTTTTTCAGAAACGCATATCTACCGATTTGTTAACAAACCGTGCATATCTCGTAACCACATCTCGGCCTCTTCCATCTCGTTCCAGCACAACCTCATCTTCGGCGATCCAGATCCAACTCTGCTGGCTGGGATCCACGGCTGGTTCTCCTCCTCGTGGGCAGCACACAGCCGCCGGAGAAGCCCCTGGTGAACGATGTCACACCGACCTTCTCGTGGTCATCCCCACTCTCTCATAGGTACTGCACTAACTCCCCAGGGCCACAACAATCGTTCATATGAGTTGCTATGCGTTCCTAGAACCCTAAAATGTCTTTGATTCCTAGTTTCAGCCTTCGGTACTGATTGGATTCACACTGTATTGCAGATGATCCTGATTTGCCTGAGTTGCTATGTGCTTGTCACGAGCCAGTAGTCCGAGACATCTATTACACTGATTATAACACGCGTTGTTGCTACCTAAAATGCAACATGCATGAGGTTTGTTGTCACCCTCATGCACTGTTGCGAACGAATTTCCTAGTGTTTTATTATTGATGTATACCCCCATGTTATTAATGTACGCAGCTGGGTTGCAAGTTGTTCATTCGGGAAGACCTCCTCAACAACTACGCTGAGCAGATGGTCAATTACTGCACAACGGCAATGGACAATTGTCATGAAGATGCATTGGCTACTGCGGCCTTGCTTCTGAAGGAGAAGGATCAACAAATATCAGAATTAGAGACCAAATTATACTCTCTAGCATCAGAGTTGCCTACTACAGGCGAGAAGGACACGTCGAATGACATAATACTCGCAAAGAAATTACAAGAAGAGAGATACAAATGTAGAAGATACTCAATACTTTTTTGGTTCATGATGATAATATATGTTGCTAGAATTTTAATCCCCACTTTGTAAGACTAGATTTCACCTACAGATCATTAATGTTGAACTGAACGAACGTACTAGTTCATGGTGGTTTTCTTGCTCTTACTGACTGATCATGATGCGCTTATGGTCCACCAGAAAGCGTCTGAACATCCAGATCAATTATGGAAACATGATCAATCAATTCCATGTATAACGCATGACTGGCACGGGCATGCATGGCCGCTGTGAGAAGGATTAGCACGAGAGAAACTGCAAGTATGTTCATTCACAGAAACACAAAGAGAAGATGAGCACGTAGTCATGCAGTACGATAACAACAAGAGTCAACACTGATGCATCTTGTAAATTCCAATCTCATAAACGCGAAAATGTAGCGTGCATCTACATCTCATTCAAAGTACAAATATAACTGATGATAAATTCCGTAGTAAAAAACTGAATATATAACACTTGTGACCAACAATTCGATAGAATAATGGCAAACAGAAAGTGGCTTTATTGTCATCTTTTCTTTGTCCCCCTTGTCATCTTTGTCTGTCTACTTAGACTTTCCAGCCGTTTTCCTGTACAAACTCAAATAAATTAACATCGTATCGACACAGGGTTCAACATGGACTTCTGAAAATGCATAAACTTACTTCAAAGGTCTTTTGTTCTTAGCACACACTTCGTCATTGTTCTCTTTTCTCTTTCTCCCCCGAGTCATCATACTAACTTCAGTCACCTTTGCTGAAGCTTTCCTGTGTAGTGCAAAACATTGTTTAAATTGCACATATTAACATGCTTCAACAACAGTTCGACTTGCACAAGTACAGTACACAAGATACATGATTTTTTTTAAAACTTACTTCACCGGTTTCCTCTTCTTAGCACGATCCTCTTCTTCTGCCGCCTCTTCTTCTTCTTCTTCTTCTTCTTCTTCTTCTCCTTCTCCTTTTCCTTCTCCTTCTCCTTCTTCTACAGTATTGTTCACTTTTTTCTTCCTCCCCTTACTCAACTGACCATGAACTTTCCTGCAAAAAGTAAACCATATTGACAGGCTGCAACCAAGAAATGAACATATGCAGTACACATCAAAATGACCAAACACTTACTTCAATGTTTTCTTTTTTGCTTTCAAATTCTCCAGGAATGGCTTCAACCTCTTATTCGATTCTTTGGCTGGTCTGCCTTTGGGATTTATTATTGGTTTAGGGTCTTGGACTTGATCTGTAAACCATTGCCGCGCCCCAGAAAAATAAGCCGGCATAGGAACAAATGATGGCGTGCCAGTATTCCCATCATTTCTGTTGCCCTCGTCCAATATGCTCCTCAGGTACTCCATCACCTTTTCTGACTGCATTTCACTAGCTGAGGCCGTGAATAAAGCCTCACTAGCCATATTGCGCAGTTCATGGTACTTATCCATCTGTTCTGACCATATATGTGTATTGGCACTCCTCACAGAACGGAAAGCAGGCTTGGCTTGCATTGTCCATCTAGCCTTCACACAACATGCGGGGATGGTGCATATCCCATTGTACTTCAAAACGCAAAATATATGAGCACATGGAAAATCCTCGCTTTCCATCTTCCTACAACAACAATATGCACTTTCCATCTTAGATCCATCAAAAATACATGTGACATGGAACCTAACGTGCACCGACTCTTTGCGAGCAACTCCATAGCTAACCAAACCAGTGTCCTCTTCCACCTCAAGTACATTCCATCTTGATAAGTTGACAATCTCGGCCTTTACCTTACTGAACATAACAGGGGTATAAATAGATGAGGCACTTATCTCAAGTGGATCGGCAGTCAATCTAGTGAAGGGGATTGTGTGCGAAGCTACAGCGTCCAATGCTGCTTCATTCCTACGCAAACTGACACACAGTGTTCAACGTGTTGCACGAGATCAACGAGTTTCATTCTCCTATTCAGGTGCACATGAAGCCTCGAGTTTAGAGACTCACTCCTCTGATTGCTCAACATCCCTAGGAAATACCTTCCCTTGTTATATGCTACAGACCACTTTTCTCTCAGCTCGTACATCCTCTGAATCCATGCATCTTTCTTTTTCCTTGTGATTCTGAATCTCTTCTTATAAGCCAACCAGCGTCTCTCAAACTCATGAACCTCCATGGCATAGTAAATAAATTTCCTAAATTCCTTAAGCTTTTCCTTTCGGAGGTGAAGCACCATATTCTGCTCGATATGCCAGCTGCACAGACGGTGATATGTGCTGGGCCAGACTGATGATATGGCTTTGGCCATTGAAGCGTCGCCGTCTGTGATCGCTGAAATGGGATGCTTCTGGTGCATTGCCTCCAAAAAAACCTGAAGCAGCCACTCATATGAGTCAGCCGACTCGTCGGATACAAGACCAACCCCAAACACGACTGTGCTGCGGTGATGGTTCAGCCCCACAAATGGAACAAATGGCAACCTATATTTGTTTGACCGGTATGTGCTGTCAAACACCACCACACCACCAAATGCAACATAGTCCAAGCGAGATTGGGCGTCTGCCCAGAATATGTTCTGCAGATGCCCATCACTGTCTGTGGTGTATCTGTAAAAAAAATCTGGGTCTTTCATCTGTTGTGCTGTCATGTAGTTCAGCATAAATTGAGCATCGCTACCTTCTATCTTTTTCTTCTTCTCCAACGCGACATGGTTATACAGATCGCAAGATATAAATCCAACCTTGCCCAAACCACCAGCCTGCTTCTCCATCACATCCATTATCTGATGTGTGCGAAGTCCACCAACCGAGTACTCAATGACATCCGCCTTCTGTGGATCGGTCATGCCACGATGAGACCACAAGAAAGGTGACAACTCAGGATTTATGAATGGATGGCTATGTTGGTCAACAAAATTCTTTACAAACCACAACCCAGTGCTTGCTTGAAGCTCAACCTGCAAAAGAGCAGGACAACCACACCGAGAGAGTGCCCTTGGCGTCCTTTTCTTGTCGGTTTCATCAAAGTGCTTTACGTCACGATATCCTTGTTTGCAACACACAAACGTCCTCCGGTATGCATTTTCTTTGTTTCCCTTATATTTCAGATCACCCTTTCGAACACCAAACCCTTTGTTCTTCGCATACCCTAAGTAGAACTTGTACGCTTCGTTCTCACTTTTAAATGTCTGCCTGACCATCGAGTCGTACTCCATAAATTCATCTATCGAGATGCCTTCGCCAGCCATGCCAATATCCTGCCATAAGAAACAGCAAAACCTGTGACATATTTATATGAAAGAAAATACACTGCAACTAAAACATATTAATTATATATTGTCAACGATTATCATCTGTAACTGAACCAATAATCTCTGACATCCTTACTAATTTCCTGAGCAGCCAAGAATCCTACTGGCCATAGTAATTTAACCCATCGTTTTCATGTTCTAAGAAATCTGTATTATGTTCTTGTACAAAGTAACATGCATCCCACAATATCAAACTCATAATCTGAGAGTTCTCACACACACTACTATTCCTTGCTAGGAAAAAAGAGAATAACTAGGAACCTCACACACACTACTAATCCAGCATCCACACGGACAGAAAACCCAGCAGCCATTTTCGAATTTGTATTGCGTGCACAGCCAGCATCCATGTGCGCCCAGCTATGGTGTTTGGGGAGCATCAGAGGCAACGTACCTATGCGAGGGATCTCAACCACGACGCGCGGAGGAACCGATCTCGGGCGCCGTCCGAAGATCCTTCGATGGAGAGAGAGGGCCGCCGGGCGGCGCGGGCCGGCTGCACCGTTGAAGATCTTGGGGCCCCGTCCAAGATCTTGCGGCGGCGCCCGCAGGGCGGGAGACGGAGCGGCCGCCCCAGTGCGACTCAGGAAACGGCGACCGATGGGCGGGGGAAGGAGCGACCGCAGGGCGGGAGAAGGAGAGGCGGCCCCTGTGCGACTCAGGCGACGGCTGCCAGGCAGAGAGGCGGCGGCAGAAAAATGAAGAACGCACGAGAAGTGAAACCTACGAACTAAGATAGGGCAATTCTATTCCAGCTGTGATTACTTACGTTAATAATCACAGCAATTACCCATATTATTAATTAATAACATTATCATTAAGAAAGGACTAATCTACCCTTACAACCAATTACTAAAATGTCCTCAAGAGAAAAAAACAGGAATCAATAATGACCATTGGATCAACCATATACTACCCACTATTTACAGGAGTATGATGCACCGTAAAATATCTTCTTTAGCAACTGCTCCGGTTAAAGCCTGCTTGCCTTTCATGTGCAAGGCGGGTGGACGTTTGTTTTGTTTTGGAGGGAGGGTAGGATTCAATTTGGTCTTCCCCGCCCTTCAGTCTAGGGCCGCTTTCATTCAAAGGATTTGCAAAGGAAAATTTTGGAGCATTCTAATCGGTAGGATTTTTTTTCCTGGGATAGTGTTTGATTCTTCAATCAGTGAAAACTGTTTCTTAGAGCAACTCCAAGTGCCGATTCTAACGGACGCGCGCATTGTTCTTCTTTTGTCTATTTGGATCGGCAGCCCGCTTGACGTCGGTCTTGTTTTTGTTTTGAATCGACCGTGTGCCCAACGCGCACTACCCAATTCATATCCGCGCTTAAATTTAAAAGGCCAACGGTCATAGATCATGCCACCGGCCATGCCGGCGCCATGCCAGTGGCCGACATACAATGCCAGCCTTCAAAAAACCCACCACACAGTTTATGTTGGCGCACTTGCCAACGGCCAGCACACAAAAAGGGGCGGGTATTCGACCAAGCCATCTCGACCGCGGTCATGCCAACACATGCCGACATACAAAAAGGGATGGTGCTCTCCGCCATAGATCACTAGTCATCGAACTTGAGCATGTCGGCATGCATCTTCTCGAACCATGGCCTCTTCCTCGGCGACACAGTGTTCAGGTCCACCTTCATGATTTCCACCCCTGTCATCATCCTAGCTAGCGAGCGCCACTTCTTCGAGGCGTTGTTGTGGAGCTTCAGTGCATCCACCTAGGATCTTGCATTGGATCACCTGGGGCCCCTCGTGTTATTGTCCCCTTCTATGCGACCTGATAATCTCTTCTTCTTGCATTGTGAGTTGTCCTGCAACATTCCCGTTTTTGCTGGATCCTCTATTATCGCCAACTCGGGGTTGTGAGTGTCCTCCATTTACACAAAGCCATGGGTTGAGATATTTTTTTGGAGGCCTCTCTGTGATCCTGTCACTCCTCCGCTACTTCACACCAACCTCTTCCTGGTGCTAATTAACCCTCTCTTTGTGCATGCTCGATGGGCTGGCGTCTCGCCCCCTCCGCCATCCTCATCTTGCCACATGCAAGACCGCCCTAATGTTGGGTGCTCGATGTCTAGGGGTTGGCAATGGCACAACTCCCTGGTGGTGGAACCATGCGTTATCCCATGTCATTGGCTTCGATGTTGTTGCTGCTCGTGTGCTCTCACGATGACCACTGAGTTTTTCACCGTGTTGTCTTGCAAGTGTTGCTTCGTAGATAGTTCAGCATAACCTGTGCTGCTTCACCAACCACCTAATTTTTAGGTTGTTGGTGTTTGCATTGTGTTGTAATTATGTATGGGGTGTTTTGTTTTTCCTATTCTTTTTGACCTGGTTTCCCTCATAAACCGGATCATTTTCCTTCAAATATAGATCAATATATATTCAGGTGGGATCCTCCGCACATTGACATGTTCAAAAAAATTGTTTTTCTCTTGCTTATTTCTGGTAAAAAAAACTGCCGAAGAAGATTTGATGTACTATTTGTCAAGGATTAGTACTTGATGCCTTTGATGAATGGAGTGATGTATCAGATTTTTGGGAAGGTTGCAGATCTCAAGACTTGTGTTCATGGTGATTCTTTTCATGATCTAATCCTTCTTCATGGTTCAAACAAGATTTTGTGTACTAATTTCGTGTTCATGACATGCTGAAGAAAATTAGTTATATTTTTGTTCAAGGTTCATGTTCACATCCAGACCATTCTTGAGCCAATGGTAAAAATAATAATTATTTTTTTCAAAATGTTTTTTTTGAAACGGATAAAAAAAGAATTATTTATGATTGTAGAACCGTTCATGCTGTAGCCAGTAGGCCGAGACAGATTTCTCGATAAAATTGTAGCATGAAAAAAATATTCTTTTTTTTTCTCGAATATGCACGAGCGTGCATATTATATATTAAAGAAGAAAGGCAAAGGTTGCCTCCACCAGAAAAAAAATGTTCTGATGTTGATAAAAAAAACTTGTAACGTACAAATCCACCTGTTCTGAATATTCTTGCATCCTTTGTTATGCAATAATAATTGTGTTCTATGAACGACAATTCCGGAGTTCAGTTCATCCAATCCATAGGAACACAGAAAACAGAAGAACACATGTTTGATGTTTCCTGTTTCATGCTAAAACATGCGTAGCTCTGTGGCCACCACTTTTGTGCCGATCTGACCACACAGCGGACAAAATACAGAAGACTGTGCACTGCCGTGGCCGAAAGGCGAAAGCCTCCCAGTTTCCGTGTTCAACCACCCATACAAGTGTACTGTAGCAGTAGCTCACGTATACGTACGTACTTCCTCCGTTCGGAATTACTTGTCGCAGAAATGGATGTATCTAGACGTATTTTAGATGTTAATGAAGTAAGCAAACATATAATCTACGGTAACGGACAGAACCTTAATAGTTAAGCTAAAATGTCTTGCTCATGATCACCTCTCACTCCCGATTAGAACACGCGACGTACGAGATTACAAAAAAAACATGAAACGACCACGTCGGAGCTGGACCAAAGGGAACAAGTCACTGAGAGGGAGAGAGAGGGGATGGATGGAGAAGGTGAGCCCGGAATACGAGCATGAGCTGCAGCTGTGCCGTAATGGCGTCACAGAATCAACTAGCTAGCTTTTTTTTTAGACAAATCAACTAGCTAGCTTTTTTTTTTAGCATCAGTACAGACACAAGCGCTCATATACATGTGCATACACTCACCCCTATGAACGCACACACGCACACCCTACCCCTATGAGCACCTCCGAAAGACTGAGCCGGCATATCATTTTGAGATTTACGAAGTCACCATAGGCGTCTCGTCGTCGACGGGAACGTCTCCTCCCACTGAAAGCGTATCGCCGGAAATCCCGAAATAAATCCAGGAATAATGCGAGCACCAGGATTTGAACCCTGGTGGGTTGGGGATACCAAGCCTACGGGCCGGGCGTCGGCCCGGTCTTCCGCTGGGCCCATGTCCAATCGCCAACTTTACGTCCTGTCAAAGTATTGTTGCATTTTTTTTTCTGAAAATTCAAGAGGGAAGGAAACGCTCTCATTTTCCTTGCCAAAGTTTTTGCAGATCACGGAGTATCTCCGGAGCCAAACCTCAAAACTGCCCCTCCGTCTTGGCCCTTATCTTTGGTGGAGTTGCAGCTATGGAGGTGTGGCAGCAGGAGATGATGACTGAGAGGGATCTCGGTCGCTAGGGTCGGAGGTGAGTATATATGATTGGTCTCCTCCATTGATTTAGCCGCTCCTCATTTCATCCAAGGGTTCCAGGGGAGCCAAATCCTCTCCCAAAACATGTGTTGGTCGTCAAGTAACACGTTGGAACAAATTGTGATGAAATCAAAGCAAAATCGACGAAGTTATGACTGGTTTACTAGTGTCGTCGAGCTCTGGTGCCAGCGCAGGTATGACCATTTGCGCTCGTACCAATGGTCATCGAACACTCCGGCCTCCAGGAGCTATTTCTTATCTTGGTCATCTTTTCTTCATACAAACTACGATTTTGAAGTTTTTGGCTCGTTGGATTCCTCTAGAAAAAAACCCAATTCACCTAAGGCATTGGATCTTCAATTCAAATACTTTAATAAATGTCAAAACATTAAACACTCAATAGGGCCCTAATCTAGTGCCTAGAACTTCTCCAGGTTTCCCCGACTTGGTGCTTTTAATGTGCCAAGTCCATGAACATACCGATACACCTACATAGACCCTAAAACAAAGGAAAACTAATAAAAACTAAATAAAAATAAAAGTTGTGAAATGAACATAGTAAAACGAGTAAAGACCAGAAACTATGTATTAAGGACATGAATAAGTGCAAGATGGTACGATAGAGGGATTGGCACTAAAGTATACTCTAAAAAGTATGCATAGAATCCACTCATCAGTGCCACAAAGGTAGTGAATGCGCCGGGGGATTTCGGATATGCGTCTTTGAGCAGCACAATGCCGACCGTGGCGCCAGACTCTTTCCGCCTGACTTAGCTTGGATAGAGGGGAAGAAAAGCAAAAAGAATGCGACCGGTGGCTGGGAACGGTTATGGCCGGCAGAGAGTGGTCCTAGAATTGGTGAAGAGAGAGTGGTGCCAGGGACAGACAATGAGGGTTTCATTATGGAGAGGTAATGAACACTTGAATCTAACAGGACACAAACAATGCAATACTGACCGGCGGAAAAAACGAAGGGTCTATTTGAATGAACTACACATATGGATCAATTTTAGCCGTCGGTCAGTGAGTACCTTTGGTCTTATTTGACCATCGATAATAGCTATCACTGATCATTCAATTTTAGACCGGTTTGTGATAACCATCTTGCGTAGCCCAAAACTTGTTATTACCAACACCACTTTCGTGGCCATTTAGTGTATGTGCACATTAGTGACGCATGGCCAGTGGACGGTCAGTGATGAGGGGTCAGTAGTGTTCGAATCTACGGGTTAGTTTTTTATTCAAATTATGCAAACTAGAGGGCAAAAACATTGCAAAGGTGCTCGAAAAATATATACATTTGAGATGTATCACCTCCTCTAAGATTACATTATTGCTTGTCCTCATTCCTCACGCAGTTTAGTTGACAAACTGATGCGACAAAGAAAACTTCTACTAGCACTTTTATTTAGTGTATGCATAGAAATTTAGTCCATGATCACTTTACATCTATCTTATGAGAGTAACAGAATGAATAAAAAAGGCTTAAGAACTATGTTCTCCCGCGATAAGATTTCAATCAATTAGGAAGTTATAATAAAGCATCTCAAATACCAACATTGATCGAAAAATGGACATAATGAAATATGACAACATGGTATCCCGCTAGTATTTTTGTGAGCAAAACATAAATGCAAGACAACAATGAAATTCAAGAGGTGACTACATATTATGATTTAGTATAGAGCATCACATTCATGCATCACATAATGTTACTTAGACCAAATGCATCTTAAACTAAGAATGATAACTATGCTCTCTGAGTTGGTGCTTTGGGAAGGTCATGACACAACATAAAAGTAAATAGATAAACCCTTCACAAAGGGGAGCAGGGATTGCCATGCGCTTGTTTTATAAAAACTGGCAAACTGGTGACACCATATTTTGGAAGGTTGTTTTTAGAATTTCAAGAGTGGAAAGGCATGTTTAACCACCATTCTTCTTGTAATAACTGCTTTGGAACTTTGCACTTTGAACTTTATTTGCTTGCTTCCCTTTGCTAGGATTTTTGAAATTTTTTAATAGACTTGATTTATTTGATCGCAACCATTACAAGAAGAATAGAAAACTACTCATTTCCCTCCTTCAGAAACTTAGACAACAAAATAGGGGCGCGACAATGGTGATTTACTTGCAATGATTTCTTCAAGCCATGATGAGTAGATATAGTGGAATATTTATGGAAATAAGCTTTGGGCTAGGATTTTGGATGCACAAGCAGTATGTTAGCTTAGTACGGGTGAAGGTTAGCAATAGACTGGGAATCGACCAACTAGACAACATATTCATCATAGTCATGCATTTTGAATAAGTAAGCATTAAGTGGCAACATGAACATGATGTTATATTCTAAATTCATAACACCTTTGAAGTTGAAATGAAATTGATCAGATATGTGTAAACATGTCCCAAGTGAAGCCAGTTGATTACTTCAGACATGAGTACCATGTTGACATACCATATTAAACCACATTTTAATGAATAATACCGCAAGATTGATAACATATGAAGAAGTACTGCTTGCATTGAGCTGATCTTGAGTACATGCATAATACTAAGAATAACTTAACTAATAGTCCAAGAACTAACAAAAATAACTGGCCATTGTTCCTTAGGTAATGCCTAAGTGAAAAACATGATCAGTACAATGGCTGCCACTAGAAGGAATCCTGCTACTCATCCAACTAGGAGTATGAAACAAATAATCGCACCAACTAGGAGTCCACATCGAAGTTTCTTAAAGGTTTCTATCTGGGTTGGCATCTCATTGTTTTGGATGTGCATAACATTTATTTATATATACTTGCTGCTCATCTATCTTGACTTGCTTCTCATCCATCTTGACTTACTTCTCTCTTGCGTCTGCCAACGCATCATCCAACCGGTCTCTAAGTGATCAAGTACAGACCAACTGGGTTATGCAAGGCATTAAGAGATTGACCCATATCCATGTGTGGCAAGAGAATGTTTTCTGCATGTGTGCACACATGATGCCATGAGAAACGAGAGTTGCATGCGAAATTGCAAATTAATTTATTACCAGAGAGACGTGTTTTGTTATACCTTGGTTACCTTACCTACACAGATGAGGAATTATCGAATTGCATTCCTTCATGATTCATGTGTATGATGTTCTCTTCACAAAAAGACATTTGCAACCACGAAGCAGCACAAGT
>NC_041382.1:750707857-750708389 GCF_002162155.2 Triticum dicoccoides
GGTATTGCAACGCGATGATTTGCTGGACAACACCGACTTCATAACCCATGACGGAGAGCTCATGGCCAAGACAATGTATGGGAACACCGCGGGAAAAAGGGGGAGGGGGGAAAACCACGGGGGAGACTTGTATGAGTTCTCACATTTAGGTGAGATCGTGATACCAAACCCAAAAATTCATATTTAAGCATTTCAAAAAATCTAACGTTATTTGACAACATTCATGTGATGTCTACAACTCCTAAAAAATAAGCTCAAAACTTGACGTACATCTAGAGATTCAAAAAAGACAAATTTGAATGTGAATAGTGGCAGCTTTGAGTGAATAGTAATTTGACACTATTGACATTCGATTTTTGTTTTTTTTGTTTCTATTAATGTAATTGAATTAGGAGCTAATTTTTTTTGGATTCTAAATCAAACATTGTTGTGTGCCTAATTTTTTTTGAGAATGTTTTAGTTTGCATCTTTTAAAAATATCGATCTCATTGGTCTCATCTAATGTAAGATCTCCCACAAGTCTCCCCCGGGA
>NC_041382.1:750708606-750712637 GCF_002162155.2 Triticum dicoccoides
TAAGTGAGATGAGAGGATGAAGAGAAGTTAAGGGAGATAAGAGAAGAAGGCTCAGCTCAATTATTGTGCCGACCAATTAGCGCCATGCGGTAAGAAGGGAACTCTACTAGTATACTACTCCCTCCGTCTCAAAATAAGTGTCTCAACTTTGTACTAATTCTAGTGTAAAATTATATTAAGATTGAGACAGTTATTATGGGATGGAAGGAGTATGTATTGGCAACAATTAGTTAAATCGAGCGCCGCTACTATAATGAAGTCGAAGGAGGCTACGTTGGTGCTCCACTGATCGCCCTTCAAAACCAGAATTTTAGGCTTATTTATCTACTTTTTCAAACGTAAATGTTATATATTCTTCTCATTGGATACCAATTACGTATAGGATACCCGATGGGTATGGATTGGGTGTCCATTTGTGTCCATGGGTATTGAAGTAGGTGGATATAGAAGGGTTTTATGGGTATGGATTTGTGAAGAAGGGGGTTGTACCCAACATACCCTACTCATTGCTATCCCTACGGGCACTGGTGGAGCTTTAGCAAGGCCGAATGGGCCATGGCCCGCCCAACCCAATTTTTTTTATGTAGTATACATCTACTCCTGGGCCTTAAAACAGCAGCCCATATGATATTTTCTTCTTGTTGGCCCGCCCATGTTTAGGCTGCAAGCTCCGCCACTGCCTACGGGGGAGGCGACAACCTTGGCGAGGTGGCGAACTTGGAGGAGCGGCGGATAGGAAAGGCGCCGGCGGCAGGTGTGGAGGAGTTCGCGCAGTGGGGCAACAAGGCGACAAGTGTGGAAGAGCTAAGGCAATATTAGGCACCGCACGTCTAATGCAATGGGAAGACGAAATGGAAGGGGCACGAAAGGTATGTCGAGTTCCGCTCTTTGGGTACTTGGCAAATGTGACCCTGCCGTCACGGAGCAGCCAGACATGAATGGCAGGGACACATGGCACATTTTTATGGTGTGCCACCTTTTGGGCTCTTGGAGAAGACTACATAGGCCGAGCATTTTCCTTTTATCGAGTTTTTTAAGAGAAGATCTCGGCAAAGGAAGACCTCTGCCGAGTCTCAACATTTGCTTGGTGTACAACTCGTCAAAGTGGATATTTACCAAAGCATGTGAAAACAACAATTTTTCAATAGTGAGTGGGGATCAAAACAAAGTCTCCATACGGATGGGACGACGATGCGGGAGTGGTCGGAGAGAGCAGCGGCAGTGTCGCTCCCGAAGCGGCGGCCTGGATCGCCTCACGTATTACAAGAGCTCACCTAAAGTTTCAATGTGCGTTGGTCAACGTTTTTTGTTGCGATTGACGACTGCAAGCATCGATGTCAATTGTGTACGGCGAGGCAAACGGGTGAGGGCGGTGGCGAGCTCGCGGGGTATGGGGGGTTGAGAGAGGATGGGAATGAAGTCCATCGAACGGCTATGTGCGGGGGGCATCCGACAACTGCGTTGCGACCGGTCGAAATTTGGTCAGGTTGACAGGCGCCTAGCGCTGCCCTTCGCTCGGCAAACAAATTTTTTTTTTGAGGGGTGGCTAACAACAATTTTTCAGTAGTGAGTAGTGATGCTAGTGAGTAGGGATTGAAAGAATGAGAAGGACTCGGACGACATCACTACTCACTACTGAAAAATTATTGTTTGCCGCAATGCACCTATCGCAATAGAATGGGGTCATACTTCCGTCGTCACGGGAAACCTATATATATATATATATATATATATATATATATATATATATATATATTCCTCTTTTTACATACCGGCATTGGCTAACCTTCCATACGGAGTCGACCCAACCAATCTCCCGCCAATCGTAACCGCTCGGTTCGTTGGTTGGTCCTCCTAAGCAAGAAGCCAAGAAGCTCACCGCTGCCAATGGCGAGCACAGGCGACGAGAGCAAGCAGCCACCAGAGAAGCGCGCCCGACTTGACGGCGCCCAGGCCGCGCCGCAGCCGGCGCCGGCGCCGGCGCGCGTGCAGCTCAACCCGGCCGACTGCAACCTCGGTCAGTGCCTGCATTTCCATATCCATATCCCCCGAAATTCTCCACGCGCTCGCTCAACTCCGGTGGTCACGCGGCTCGTCTCTCTCTCTCTCCCCACCTCTCCAGATTTCGTCGTCAGCCATAGCGGGCTCCGGGGGCACGCGCTGCACGGGGGCGCGTTCGCCTACTGCTGGTCGGGGGCACGCGCGACGGCGGGCGGTACTGCTTCGGGTGCAGGGTGTTGGCGGAGCAGCCCGTGGAGATGGAGGACACGGAGGCCGGCCAGCGGCACCTCTGCCGCGTCGGCGTCTCGAGGGGGGACGACCCCGTGGGCGGCCTCGGGGAGGCCGGCGGCCAGAGCTTCGCGTTCGGGGGCACCGGCGGCAAGCCCCGCCACGACGGTAACCTGATCGACGACGAGTTTGGGGTCGGCGACACGGTCGTGTGCGCCGTGGACCTGGATGCCAGGCCCGTGGCCTCGATCGGGTTCGCCAAGAACGGGCAGTGGCTCGGCATCGCCCTGCCCTTGGATGCCAGACAGACGGGGCTCGGTTCGGTTGATGTTCCTGTGAAGCCAATGCCGTGGGAGTCGGCTATCTTTCCTCACGTTCTGCTCAAGAATGTGGTCGTGGATCTGCAGTTCAGCATGGAGGACGGGCTGGAGCCGGTCAATGGTTACCAGCCCTGGAGCTCACTTCTTGCTGATGGGATTGGCAACGCTGTTCTTGGGCCTGCGTTTGCAGAACAGAAGGAATGTGAGGTTATGATGATGGTTGGCCTCCCGGCTTCTGGGAAGACTAGTTGGGCAGAGAAGTGGGTCAGGGAGCATCGAGAGAGACGATTCGTGATTCTCGGGATCAAGCATGAGCTGGAACAGATGAAGGTGCAAATTAACCCACTCGCATCTTACTTACTTACATCTAGGACTAGCTAGTGGTAACTTTTTCTACTTGGAGTAGTTGTTTCTTCAGCTAGCTAGGTAGCTGAGCAGATGGATACTTTCTCTTTGTTGCGTGCGTGCAGATGGCAGGATTGCTTAGCGAAAGAAAGATCGCAGACGCGCAATTCGATCGCTACTACAGTTGTCACCAGATTGCTGCGCATAGCTGAGAACGTCCCTCGCAACTACATTCTCGACCAGGCGAACGTCGAAAGAATCCCTCGCATTCGTCTTCTCAGCAGATTCTCCAATTTTGGCCGCAAAGTAAGTTGTAATGTGTGTCTGCACTTGACTTGTACTAGTTCAAATGGAATGACAGGTGTAAGTGTAACAGTAAAACTGAACATTGTGCTACGTACCATTGTTACAGACTGCTGTGGTTGTTTTTCCGTCACCTGCTGAGCGAAAGTCAAGGTCCTCCAAGCGATTCCGACAAACACGCAAGACAGTGCCTGATGAGGAGGTTAACAAGATGTGGGGTATGTAATTTTTACTGCTAAACTTGTTTCCTGTTTTGATGAATGAAACCAGGGCCAAGGGAAGATTCAGTCAGTGGCACTGAATCTTTAATACAGTAGCTTGGATTTCCCCCTTGACTGTCGTGTCCTTCTTTTGGGTATCCACCATCTAACTAATAATAATGTACTAATTTGTTAGATGAATTTTCCTCTATAAGCTGCAAGATTACCATCCAGTGAATGAAAATTCAGAAAAGATTTATCACTGGCCTTTAGTCTGAACTGAAAAACATTTATCTCAACTTGTTTAGATTGTTAGAAAGAAGCTTAAGCAAATACACTTGCAGTTTTTTTTTTTGAGGGGTGCACTTGCAGCTTTTCTTAGGGTCAGTTCCACATATGCCCCACATGTCAGAAATAGGAACACAAAGGACCTAAAAAAATGGGAAACAAAATAGAAAACGCTGCCTAGCACGACCTCGCCGGACCACCGGTCCCGACCCATCCGCCGCAGCCGCCGGTCCCGCCCCGCCCCGCCCCCTACCCCTCCCCTCCTACCGCACATCCTCATCGCCGTCGCCGCCAGTCCCGGACCCAACCGTAGCATCTCCACATCCCCGCCGCCACAGCTGCTCCT
>NC_041382.1:750713228-750756591 GCF_002162155.2 Triticum dicoccoides
CCACCCCCCCTCTTCCTCCTCCCCACGCGGCCCTGGCCGCGCTCGCAGGAGGGCGGCGGGAGGTGCCGGCCTCGACCCTCCTCGCACTCGCGGCGGCAAGCAGCGAGCCGCTCCGGCCGAGGATGCGCGGCAGCAGCAAGCAGCCCCTTCTTCCTCGTCCGAAACGCTCCTCCCATCCACCCTCATGTGACAACTTCGATGCTTGTGACGACATTTTTGTGTCATAGCTGTGAGTTTTTATATATGTGGTGCTGGAACTTCTTATGCAAATTGTGATGTTATGCTAATTAAGGTGAAATGCTGCTAAAATTTCGTTTTCTTATGTGCTGATTTTTTAATTGTTTTGCTGAAATTAACTAAAATATTTATCTCATATCCATGCCGAAAATTTTGAAACAGAACATAAATGGAAAAGTATATCATTTCGCCAAATATTTCGCTGGAAATATTTATCTCATATTTAGGGGCTGTTTAGATAAAGAAGCAATAAAGTTAGTATAGCGAGTGTGGAAAAGTGGTGGTAGGAGTTGCGAAATTGTCCCTAAGCAATTGACTACTTTACTAGACCGATAGCAAGTTTTACGTGGGAGAGGCCACTGTTAGCATGTCATCCCTGACTTGGAATTCTATGCACTTATGATTGGAACTATTAGCAAGCATCCGCAACTACTAATGTTCATTAAGGTAAAACCCAACCATAGCATTAATATATATTGGCCCCCCTTCAATCCCGTATGCATCAATTTCTATGCTAGGTTGAAGCTTCTATCACTCTTGCCCTTCAATACATAGTCCTATCAACATACAACTAACCCTATGGTGTGATCCACGCGCGCGCTCATATGATGGACACCAAAGGACAACAACATAACCACGAGCAAATTAAACCAATCATAGCAATTCACCAATTACCGATAGGACAACAAAAATCTACTCAGACATTATAGAATGGCAACACATCATTGGATAATAATATGAAGCATAAAGCACCATGTTCAAGTAGAGGGTACAGCGGGTTGCGGGAGAGTGGACCACTGTAGATAGATGGGGGAAGGTGATGGAGATGTTGGTGAAGATGACAGAGGTGTTGGTGTAGACTGCGGTGATGATGATGACCCCGACGGTGTTCCGGCGCCACCGGGAGAGAGGGGGAGAGGGCCCCCCTTCTTCTTCTTCTTCCTTGACCTTCTCCCTAGGTGGGAGAAGGGTTTCCCCTCTGGTCCATGGCCTCCATGGCGGCGGAGGGGTGAGAGCCCCTCCGAGATTGGATATGTCTCCCTATCTCTCTGTTTCTGCGCTCCCTGATTCTGCCCTTTCTCCGTTTCTTATATTATCGGAGATCCGTAACTCCGATTGGGCTGAAATTTGGACACAATTTTTATCCGCATATTGGCTTTCTTGTGGCGAAAGAAGGGCACCAACCGCCTTACGGGGTGGCCACGAGGGCCCAGGGCGCGCCTGACCCCCTGGGGTGCGCCCCTCACCCTCGTGGGCCCCTCGGGCATTGTCTTGCGTTGATTCCACTCCCCAAAATCCACATAATTCCAAAAAAATCCCGGTCAATTTTTATCCCGTTTGGACATATATGTAAATCAAAAAAAATATGATTGAGTCATTTAATACAAACCTACAAAATCCAGTGTGCATATTCACCTAGTAAATATGCATGCGCAATGTATGTTGATATTAGGAACCGGTCTTGGGTTTGGATTTAGATCCTCTAATTAATACACAACAAATTATTACTACTCGTAGCAGATTTTAATCTCTGGATTTTTGGTATTTATCAGATCCTCTAATTAATAATCAACAAATTAGCGGATTAATTTCCTGATCTATATACGTAGACGGACAAAGAATGCTTTTTTAAAAGCTTTATTTATGGAGGATTTATTGAAGCGCAACCCTTATTATTTTATTATATAATTATTAGGTGCGCGATGCGGCGAGTGTCACACGACCTCAACGATAGCCCCGCCCACCGTTAATCAGCCGGTGGGATGCTCATCGACGCCGTTGTTGCTGCCTACATGGAGGTTGAGGCCATAGCTCATGCACTGGTGCACGCACAGTTCCATCCTTGACGGGTCATGGTAGTGATGTTGACATTTCATCTCGCAGAAAGCTCTGCTAGGATGATGATGCTCCCGGCCGTGGCACTCGTTCACGCACCGTCGTCTCCCGGCGGGGTCTTGCCAGTGCTGGCACTTGATGTCGCACATGTCGTTGCTTCGGTCATCGGCACCCCAGCCGGCCTCCACCTCCCAGGCGTGGGGATGGTGATCGACGTCGTTGTTACTGTCCGCATGGAGCTTGATGCCATAGCTCATGCACTGGTGCACGCACAGCTCCATCCTTGACGGGTCGTGGTAGTGATCTTGGCACTTCATTTCGCAGAAAGCTCTGCTAGAATGATGAAGCAGCTTTTGTCTCTGGCACTCGTTCATGCACCGTCGTCTCCATGCGAGATGTTGCCCGTGTTGACACTTGATGTCGCTGTTGAATATATGGTTTGTCTATGTATATTGTATAGTCCGGCTCACCTTCTAGTCATTGTATAGTTTAGGTTGTGGTCCACCTTGTATTCCATATATACGTGCTCTATACACCGATCAATACATCGAGTAGCATTACCAAAATATTCGTTTCCAACATGGTATGATACCTACAATCCTAACCCTAACTACTGCCGCCGCCGCGATCCAATCGCCGCCGCCGCGCCGCCGCCCCTTGTGTGCCGCCGCCGCCTCGCGCTTCCGCCCGCACCCCGCCGCGCCGTCACCCGCCATGCCGCCTCCTGCTACCCGCAGCACCGCCACCCGCTGCGCCGCCATCCCTCTCGCCGCGCCGCTTCCCCACGTGCCGCGGCACTCCCCTCTCGGCCATGGCCTCCCCCGTCGTCCTCGATCACCTCACCTCCACCTACTATGCCCGGAAGACGTACTTCTCCCTTGTGTTCCGTGAGTACAATCTCCGGGATCACATCGATGGCTCCGTGGACTCCCGCGGACGATGAGGAGTGGACATCCATCGACGCCACTCTCATCCGATGGTTCTACACCACCATCTCGAAGGACCTCTTCCACACGGTGGTCTCCGCCGATGATGACGCTCACGCCGTTTGGACTAAGCTCAACGGCCTCTTCACCGACAACGCGCTCCAACGCAAGGTTTTCTTGCACGGCGAGTTTTTTGGGTGCTAGCAGCTTGACTCGTCGGTGGACGATTATTGCATACGCCTCAAAAAGCTTGTCGACGAGCTCCGTGACCTCGGCGAGAAGGTCTCCGACGAGCTTCTCCTCAGCACTCTCATCGCCGGCCTGAACGAAGACTTCGGGAACGCCGCCTCCAACATCCCTCTCATCACCAACCCGACCTTCCCCAAGATCGTCGCGTACCTGAAGCTGGAGGAGAGGAGGATGCAGATGTCGCGCACCCGGGCCACCCATACGGCTCTCACCGCCGGGACACGCGGCGGTGCGCCGCCCACCGCTCCGGCTCCCCCGCCGCGGCCCGCCCAGGGCCCCTCCACGCGCAGCCGCCACCCGGGTTCCCTTATCCCGCGCCGCCGCCCCCGCCGAGCAGCAGCAGCGCCGGGGCGGGCGTCGCGGCCGAGGTGGCCGCAAGCAGCAGCAGCAGCCGCCAGCTGCCCATGGCGGGGCGCCGCGCCAGCAGCAGCACCCGCTCCCGCCGGCGCCCTGGCAGGCCGGCCAGAACCCCTGGACGGGGGTGGTTCACGCATACTCCATGCCCATACCGCGCGCCCCTGTCCCCGGTGTCTTTGCCGCCCACCCGACCTCTCATCAGGCTCTATACGCGGCCCCTCAGGCGTATCCGCCGGCGCCGCTCTATAGCCCCTCGGTGGCCTATGGACTGCCTTTGGCCGGTGGGTTCGCGGCACCGCCGCCACAGCCTCTGCCGTCGGCCCCGGCCCTCCCGCCGGCGCCCTGGGACCCCGTGCTGCTAGTGGCCCTCCACACCGCCCCCACGCCACAATAGTACAGCCACGGCTCACATGGCCGCCAACCCCGGTAACCTTCTTACCGCTCACCCTGTTCACACTACTGCTCGCATTACCGTGGGCGATGGTTCTTCCATGCCCATCACTCATGTCGGCCATGCTGCTTTTCCTTCTAACTCCCTTCCATTATATCTTTCTAACGTACTTGTTTCACCTGACATCATTAAAAATCTAGTTTCTGTTTGTTCTCTTACACGTGAAAATTCTGTCACCGTTGAATTTGACATGTTTGGCTTTTCTCTTAAGGATGCCCGTACCCGGATGGTGCTCCACCGATGTGACAGCCCCGACGAGCTCTACTCGGTCCACTCATCCACATCCTCTGTCGCTGCACCCATGGCGCTTTCCGCTGGTGTGGACCTTTGGCACGCTCGTCTCGGTCATCCCAACACTGCCACCCTTCGTCATATTCTTCGCAGTTTTTCATTCACGTGTAATAAGATCGACGATCACACTTGTCATGCTTGTCGTCTCGGCAAACATGCTCGTTTACCCTTTAGCACTTCCTCGCATGTTGCTTCATACCCATTTGAGTTGATTCATAGTGATGTTTGGACCTCTCCTGTTGCAAGTAACACGGGCATCTTTATTATCTTGTTATTCTTGATGATTTTTCGCACTATGTGTGGACCTTCCCGTTGCGGCGAAAGTCGGATTATGTTGCCACTCTCACCGCTTTCTACTCCTATGTCGCCACGCAGTTTGGTCGCCCCATTCATGCGTTGCAAGCAGACAACGGGAAGGAGTTCGATAATCTTGCGATCCGCAACCTTCTCGCCACACACGGCATGATTTTTCGTCTCACTTGCCCGTACACTTCGCAACAAAATGGCCGCGCTGAGCGCGTGCTTCGCACTCTTAATGACCGCGTTCGCACCCTCCTCTTTCACGCCAACGTGCCACCACGTTTCTGGCCCGACGCGCTCGCCACCGCATCACTACTCCTCAACATCCGTCCTTGTCGCACTCGCGGGAACTTTGCTCCTCATCATCTTTTGTTCGGCATGCCACCCTCCTACACCGAGCTCCGCATCTTCGGTTGCTTGTGCTACCCTAGCATCGCTTCCACTACTCCTCATAAGCTCGCACCACGGTCCGTGGCCTGCATTTTTCTTGGCTATCCCCCCAACACCAAAGGCTACCGCTGCTATGATCCTATCTCCCATCGGGTCATCATTTCCCGACACGTTTACTTTGATGAGATGGTTTTTCCGTTTCAGCAGGTACCTTCGGATGTTGCGGCCTTGCCCGCTCCCGACGCCGGCCGCTCGAGCGCTTCTCTCGGGCCGCCTCCTGGCTTTGAGGGTGCCCCCGTGCCCCGGGTCAAGTTCCTCCCCGGCTGGCTTCCTCAGGGGCTGCACCCCTCCCGGCGCCTGCGACGCCCCCTGCGCCGCCATCGGCGCAGGCCTCCTCGGCGCCCCCCGCGCCCTCGCCTGCTGCCTCCCCTACGGCGGCATCGCCGGCGGCCTCGCCCGCGGCGGCCTCGCCCGCGGCCTCACCCGCGACATCAGCGGCGGCGGGCTCTTCTTCGTCATCGCCCGTCGCCCCGGACTCGCTGTCCCACCCGATGACTCGCTCTCGGGCTGGTACCTTACGCCCGAGTACGCGGTACATGTCACAGCCCTAGAATTTGCTTGTAGCTAATTACCTGAGTGAGCATCATGCATCATGTCTGAATTCTGAAAGTTGAATTGAGTTTAGTTGAAACCCTCATAAATCACTTCAAAAATAATCAACATTAAAAATTTTCAAAGAAGTCCAAGAAAATGTTCCTCTTAGTGTCTGAAAATATTGGCAAGAGGTAAAACTTAAAACAATATTTTTGGAATCTCAGAGATATTTATTTTGGGCCTTTGAATTAAATCAATAACTATTTGCATTGGATATATATTTATTTATTAATTAATATATGTCCAATAATTCTGATCTTTGGTGAAGGGCTTTGGAATAATCCAACTAGTCCCTACAAGAATTATCAGAAGCAACAAAAATGATTTAGTGTCTAAAACTAAATCAAAACAATTACAGAAAAATAGAAAACAGAAACTAAATAAAAGAGAGAGAGAGAAGAGCTCACCTGGCGCTCACCTGACAGGGCCCAGCACGGCCCAGCCCACCAGAGCCAGGCGCCAGTCGTCTCCTTCCTTTGCCAGGAGGACGACGGCGTGGCGCACGCACAGGAGGCGAAGCCACCTCCTGCTTCCACCTCCTGCTTCCTCCCCACTCCGATCCGTCGCGCTTGGAAACGCCCGAGCCCCCCTGGTCCTTCCCCTCTCTCGCAGCTCACTCTCCCCTCCTCTCCCTCGCTCTCTCCCACGATGGCCGACGCGGCCATGGAAGCGCCGCCGTGAACCACCGTGCTCCCCGACCCCCTCTCGCCTTCCCGTGTTGCGTGGAAGCTCCGCCATTGTCGCCTACGCCTTCTGCACCGAGCCAAGCGAGCCGGGAAGCCCTGCTTTGTCCTCGGCGTCGTCTTCTTCAACCTCGGCCACCGGAGATCGCCACCGTCGTTCCCCACCGTCCGCGCTTCCCCAAGGCCGCCGACCAGCTCTCTGGATCCGCTGTGAGCTCCTCTACCTAGCCCCCTACTTCCCGTGCTCGATTACGCCTCGTAGCCACCGCCCCCTTCGTGCCCAAGCGCTCCTCGCCGCCGGCCATGTCGCCGTCGTGGCTACGGCCGTGCAAGCACGCGTCCGAGTGCACCACCGCATTCAGTGCGTCCCCAGGAGCCTAACGCACGCACTTTCTCGCCCTGCCGTGCACCGTAGCCCTCTTTCCCTCTCCACCCGAACTCCGCCGCCGCTGCGAGCTCAGTTCCGGCGAGCTCCGGCCACCCTGTGACCCGCTGTTGCCTCTGCTCGATGCAGCCGAGCGAGGGCTCCCCTCTGGTGCCCTCAGCACACCCAGCCACCGCCCCTAGCGCCATTCCGGTGAACTTCCGCCGCGTCTCTGGTCGCCGCCTACGTAACTCCGGTGAGCTGATGTGGCTTCATTAGTTTAGCGCTAACCCCTGCCAATTAGGCCTCAACAGACGCTGACAGTAGGCCCCATAGTGGGTCAAAGCCCAGTTAGCGTCGGGTTTGACCCGAGGTTGACCTCTGTTTGACCCTTGAGTCACTGACATGCGGGCCTCGCCCGGCTAACCCAGTTAGTTAGAGCTAAACTTAATTAAGTTAGTTTAGTTAGTCACTGACCAGTGGGCCTAGCGTTGTTTAGTTAGTCTAGTTAACCCAAATAGTTAACTGTGAGACTGACTAGTGGGGCCCAGCCATCAGGTTTGACCTGGTCGACGCCTTTGACCTGCTGACATAACCTTGACATCATGCTGATGCAGTAATACACTTTCTGGATTTAGTTTAAATTATAATAATTCAGAAAATTCCAGAAAATGCCCAAAACTTCTAAAAATCATAGAAAATCAACCGTAACTCCAAATGAAATAAATTATATATGAAAAATTATCAGAAAAATCCAAAGAATCTGAATCTGGCATTTTCATGCATGTTGGAACAACTTAAAGTTTCTGTTTAGGACAATCCAATTAAATGGCATTTAAGAAATCACATATGGAGTTTGAATTTGAACTTAGGGTTCAAACCAACCCCATTTAACATGTTGCTAGTTGCATTAGCTGAAAACACAGCATATTGACATGTCATGATCATGCATCATATTGTGCATTGCATTGATTGTGTTCTTTCTATGTTTGCCGGTGGTTGTCCCCTCTCGATAGACGTTGTACCGACGCTGTGATCGTTGACACTGATGAAGACCCAATGATATCTTCAGAAGTGCCAGGCAAGCACAACCCCCTTGTTCATTCCGATACAAGCCCACTCTCTCGCTCCTGCTCTCTTTTACTGCATTAGGACAACAACGATTCATCTGTTACTTGTTGCGGTAGTTGAACCCCTTATCCTCTGCATGACCTGTCATTGCCACAGTAAATAGATGAAACCCACTAGCATGAGTAGGAGTTGTTTGAGCCCTGATGTGCCTACTCATTCATGCTTGTTTGTCATGCCTGCTACTGCTTAGAGTTGAGTCAGGTCTGATTCATCGGGGGTGAATTGGAACAGTGATGAACATGTCCTACTGTGTATGAGCTAAGTGTGTGAACACATTTTGGTAAAGGTAGCGGTGAGAGGCCATGTAGGAGTACATGGTGGGTTGTCTCATTGCAGCCGTCCTCAGGAATTGAGTTATGTGTCTGTGATCCATGAACAACTACTACGACTCATTGGGATCCTTAATTGACCCTCTCGGCTTCTTAATCACCCTAGTACTCTGTCTAGGAGTTGCAACTAGTTTCTGGTGTTTGTAGGTTATGTGTTGGCGGCCGTGCGTAGCGCTGACCCTAGGGGCGGGCTATGTTGCAGTAGATACACCGTGGCACGGTGTACCGGGCGCCCGTTTGGTGTCTCGGGAACCCTGTTCACATCGTTCGGGGCCGTATGTGGAAACCTCGGTCGGACTCCCTGCGGATGGAACCTGGATAGGCGATAAACCTGGACTAAAGACTTAAGTGTTTAGGTAGGCCGTGGCCGACACCCTCGCCAGGCTTCCACTTGAAGGTTGCCGAGATACATGACGTGTACATGGTGGTAAGTGGTGGGAGCATGTGTGAAGAAGTACACCCCTGCAGGGTTATCATTATCTATTCGAATAGCCGGATTCCTCGGATATGGAAACTTGGACCCCTTGCATAGTTCATAGACAAGTGAAAGTGGATACTCTAAAACTCGCAAGATAAGTGTGAGTGCTATGGATGGCCTTCTCGTAGGGAGACGGGAGCGGATCCATGGTGGTGTATTGAATGGTGAATATGTGGACTCGTGTGCGCCACCACAAAAAAGTTGCTTGCAGTCGTAGTTTAGGATAGCCACTGAGTCAAAGCTGGATTGCTGCAGTCAAACTCCACCACCCCCTTTGTTGATACCGATGCATATGTAGTTAGTTCTGATGTAAGTCTTGCTGAGTACAATTGTACTCACGTTTGCTTAATTTATGTTTTGCAGAGAGGCTTCAGTCTCGCTAGTAGTTCCGCGTGGACTTCGACATTTAGCTTGATACCTCAGCTACAATCTTGTGCCCTCGGCAGGATCTGGTAGATAGTCAGGCTTCTTAGCCTTTTTCATTTGTAGATGTCTGTACTCAGACATGTTAAGCTTCCGCATGTGCTTTGCATTGTATGCTATGATTGTTGGGTCTTGAGACCCATGTTTGTAATATCTCGCTCCTCGGAGCCTAGTGATTAAATACTTGAGTCGTAGAGTTATGTTGTGATGCCATGTTGTATTTACACATATCGAGCATATTGTGTGTATGATTGAAATGCTTGGTATGTGTGGGATCCGACAATTTAGTTGTTTATCCTTGGTAGCCTCTCTTATGGGGAAATGTAGTCTTGTGCTTCCATGAGCCATAGTAGTCTGCTACAGCCCGGTTCACCGGAGTCCTGCTAGCCCAGCACTACTGCTCAGGACACTTGACTGGCCGACATGTGTTTCACTTCGTTCCTGTGTCTGTCCCTTCGTGGAAATGTCACGCGGTGGCATCCGGAGTCCTGCCTAGCCTGCTACAGCCCAGGTTCCCGGAGTCCTGTTAGCCCAGTGCTACAGCCCGGATTCACACACTGCTGACCGACATGCTCGATGTGATTCATGTATGCCTGTCCCCATAGGTTAGTGCCGCTTTGGGTTCACGACTAGCCATGTCGGCCCGGGTTCTCTGTCATATGGATGCTAGCGACACTATCATATACGTGATCCAAGAGGCACAAACGGTCCCGGGCCATGGTAAGGCGACACCCGTGGGAATACCGTGCGTGAGGCCGCAAAGTGATATGAGGTGTTACCGGCTAGATCGATGTGACTTGGAATCGGGGTCCTGACAGTACACCAGCGATGAGTATCTTCTTGCCGCTTCCGTCTCCGAGCCGTCCCCTCTCCCATCGTCAGCTCGAGCCGCCCTTTGGGACCCTCATTGGCTCGCTGCGATGCAGGAAGAGTTCGATGCGCTCCAACGGAACCGCACCTGGCAGCTTGTCCCTCGGCCGCCTCGTGCCAACATCATCACGGGCAAGTGGGTCTTTCGTCATAAGACTCGTCCAGAAGGGACTCTCGAGCAGTACAAAGCTCGCTGGGTGGTTCAAGGCTTTCGGCAACGTGCGGGCGTGGACTTCACCGACACTTTTGCTCCGGTTGTTAAACCAGGCACGATCCGCACCGTGCTTCAGCTGGCCGTCTCCCGAGCTTGGCCTGTGCATCAGTTGGACGTCTCCAACGCCTTCTTGCACGGCCACCTAGCCGAGCAGGTGTTCTGTGAGCAGCCCACCGGCTTCGTCGACGCCACACAGCCGGACCATGTGTGCTTGCTCTCCCGTTCTCTTTACGGGTTGAAGCAGGCGCCTCGGGCCTGGTACCAGCGCATCGCTGCCTTCCTGCAGACGCTCGGATTTACATCGACCCGCTCCGACGCGTCCCTCTTTGTGTACCATCACGGGGCTGACATGGCCTACTTGTTGCTCTACGTCGACGACATCATCCTGACGGCATCCACTGTCGCGCTTCTCCAGCGGCTTACTGCTCGTCTTCGCGATGAGTTTGCCCTGAAGGACTTGGGGCCCCTCCACTACTTCCTCGGCATTGAGGTGGTTCGACGGCCAGATGGGTTCTTTCTGCACCAGCAGCGTTACGCCCATGAGCTTCTCGATCGTGCTGGCATGCTTAACTGCAAGCCTGCTCCCACGCCTATTGACACCAAGGCCAAGGTTTCAGCTCTGGAGGGCTCTCCCGCATCCGACGCGGCCTTCTATTGCTCCATTGTGGGTGCCTTGCAATACCTCACTCTGACGCGCGCCGACTTGCAGTATGCCGTTCAGCAGGTCTGCCTTCACATGCATGCTCCGCGTGACTCTCACTGGACCTTGGTGAAGCGTATCCTCCGTTACATACGCGGCACCCCGTCCATGGGACTTACACTGACGGCCTCTGCCTCCACCGACCTCGTCGCCTACTCTGATGCGGACTGGGCTGGCTGCCCGGACACATGGCGCTCCACTTCGGGGTACTGTGTCTACCTTGGTCCGTCTCTGATCTCTTGGTCTTCCAAGCGACAGCCCACAGTCTCTCGCTCGAGTGCCGAGGCAGAGTATCGGGCAGTGACTAACGCCGTTGTCGAATGCTCTTGGCTTCGTCAGCTGCTCCAGGAGTTGCTTTGTGATGTTCACAAGGCCACACTCGTCTACTGTGACAACGTCTCCGCCGTGTACCTCTCCGCCAACCCGGTCCACCATCAACGAACGAAGCACATTGAGCTCGACATACACTTTGTTCGTGAGTAGGTGGCCCTTGGGCGCATCCGGGTCCTCCACGTCCCGACGGCACAACACTTTGCCGATGTTATGACAAAAGGACTGCCTACTTCTGTTTTCGAGGAGTTCAGGTCCAGTCTTTGCGTCTCCGGCGATGCTTCGACTGCGCGGGGGGGAGGGGGTGTTGAATATATGGTTTGTGCATGTATATTGTATAGTCCGGCCCACCTCCTAGTCATTGTATAGTTGAGGTTGTGGCCCACCTTGTACTCCATATATACGTGCGCTATGCACCGATCAATATATCGAGTAGCATTGCCAAAATATTCGTTTCCAACAGTCGCACATGTCGTTGCCCTGGTCATGGACACGCCCACCGACCTCCTCCTCCACCTCCGCGGCGATGGTGGCCGTGGCCCCATCCTCCTCCTGCTCCGCTCCTACGGCCGCAGCAGCGAGCAGCACCACCGCGAGAAAGAGGAACCACCAAACACCACCCTTGTGAACGAACACCATTGCTGTCTACGCGAGACTAGGAGAGACATATGACAACGGAATGGAGAAGCGGGAGGCCGGCGCCGGCCTTTATAAAGGGCCAGTTCTTTTGGGCGATTCTATAAGAATCGCCCCCCTCCCCAGCTTCTTCCAGAATCACCACTTCATATGTTTTTTACAATCCTAACTAATTAGGCCTTAACTAGATAGAATTGTAAAAAAAAAATATGAAGTGACGATTCTGAGAGAAGCTGGGGAGGGGAGCGATTCTGGGAGAATCGCCGAAAAAAACTGGCCCATAGACGCGTGAAATATTTGACGTTATTTATCAGGTCTCAAGCAAAGTTGATTTAGGGCCGGCCCTTAGCGAATGGGAACGTCTGTAGTCTGTAGGAGTGCACGTAATGCAAAGAAAGGTTGCCTAAGGAAACTGCAAAGAAAAGGAAAAGGGCATCCAGATAAACACACATCCCGTGTGGCCAATGTCGGGAATTGTCGGTGTACCTAAAGAAAATGTAATATCGGTGTATATTCTTAGCTGTTCAACTAAAATACTACTGGTAATGTATGTACTAACACAACGCATGGATGATTTATCATGATACCAAGCAACAGATGTTTTAGATAAAGACGGAGTAACATACGCACGCACACAGATCTAACGTGGGTCTTCCCCGCTTTCATCGTATCGTATCGTGGTATCATTATTATTTTGCATGACAGCTAGCTAGGGATGTTTCTAGCACATCGATCTAACAAAGTCGCACATTGTTTTAATGTCTTGTGGCCTCAGTCATGATTTGGCTGGACATCTAAAAGATGTTTTTAGCAAACCAATTTAGCACACATCTTGCACCGTTTTCCATGCGCTTTGTCTTGACTCATTATTTTATCAGACAAAAAGAGATATTTCTAGCACATCGACCTAGCACACGTCTTCCATCGTTTTCTACTGAAAAAGGCTCCACACTCCGTTTTATAGATAAAGCCACCTCTCACTAGTTTTAGTGGTCTCACTCATTATTTTATCCAACTAAGAGATGTTTCTAGCACACAGAGCTAACAAACGTCTACCACCACTTTCAATGTGTTGTGTCCAGGCCAACTCGGCAAAGATGCCTTTGCCAGGAGAAGTCCAGCTGTGTCACCTTTGTCGAGTGCCCCGTGTAAAAGGACTTGGAAAACACTTCACCGAGCTGATTTGGCTCACTTAGTACCCTAGCACTAGGCGAACATGCTAATTCCAGAAAAGATAGGGTAGAGTGGTGCATGTAGCTCTCGCTTGTGTAGGGTCCAAACTCCGGTGAAGGGTCCGACTACGTTGGATCTATTGTCCACAACATTTCTTTATATTTATGCAAGAGGCTGCTTCCATGTCACAAGGCAACGACTTTACCGCTGTGCCAAAGCTCTCTTTCTGCTAATTCAAGTTTTTTTAAGTTTTTATGAAAAAGGAGGATTACCCCTGGCCTCTACATCCCTTTTATTAAACAAAGTATCCGAAAAGTCTATGATCCAGAACACGCTCGCTCAGAGCTGAAAAGGTGCAAAACCAAATAAAATATGCCACAGCCGGCGAAAACAGGACTAGATGACTATACACCTATCCTATTACTGTACCGCCATCAAAACCGGTTGCAGATATCCCGAATTATCATCTCCCATCGGGTAGACCCAGTAACCAAAGGCCCCTTGGCTTCCACAGGAGTGAGTAACGACCACCTACGGATCCAAGCAGTGGCCCTATAGATACTGCAAAAAATTTATACGAGTTTGTGTGTTAAAAACCATATCGTTTCTACAATTCCATATAGCCCAAAGTAATGCACATACTCATATCCGAATATGTTTGCAATATTTGTCTCTACTCCGTTTAGCCACGTCCCAAATAACTTGTGAATACTATTTGGAGGGGTGATATTAAAGGCTATATGAACTGAATGTCATAATAGTTTGGCCAGCGGACAATCGAGAAGAGGTGTTTGATGGTTTCATCGTGATCACAAAAGCTACACCTTTGACTACCATCCTAATTACGTTTTGCCAAGTTATCCTTAGTCACAACCACCTCCTTGTGAATAAACCATATGAAGACTTTGATTCTTAACGGGAGCTTGATCTTCCAAATATGTATTAATTTGGGAATCGAACCGGGATCAATTATGTCTAAATACATAGATTTCACCGAGAAGATGTCATTCATAGTTAAACTCCAGTGAATACTATCAGCCTCATTAGAGAGATGAACATCCATCAACCTCCTGACCAGATGTAGCCAGGTGTCTCCTACCAAAGATCTCAGGAATTGGATATTTAAAGAGTTGGACTGTAATACTGTAGCAACATAAGCCTTCTTACGTTGTACAATATTATAGAGAGACAGATATTGTGTGGCTAAGGGCATCTCCCCTAACCATGTATCCTTCCAGAATCTCGTCGAATTATCGTTTCCACTGATGAACTTAGTTCTATATGAAAGAAGGCTACTTTCGTTCTCATCAACCCCTTCCAAAAAGGTGAATCATGCTAATTCGAGTAGTGGGTGAGAAATTATTTTGTGTCATAGGGTAGCATAATAGAACACACTTAAGTCTAAAGACCGATGTAACAAGAGATGTACATGTTGCCACTTTACTATTTCCTCCCTCCCATAATATAAGAGTGTTTTTTATACTACATTAGTGTAAAAATGCTCTTATATTATGAGACGAAGGGGTAGTTGCATGAAAATTTTAGCAAGGCTTCGTGGAACCGCCCAGGAGTGAGACTGACGACCACGGCGACAAGGTCGACTGTAGCGTACGTGCCACGGTCTCTTTCGCGCATTTCATCATCGTACTAACAGCAGGCCACCGGCTTACGAATGTAGACCATTTGTGATTGGCCAAAAGACCTCCGGAGTGCCGCAACAATGGCGCCGTATCCACGAGCCATGTGCAACCTTCTCCCTCTCCTCCTCCTGGTTGCCGCAGCCCACGCCGGCGATCCTTCCTACTCCGAGTGCCCAAGAGACACGAACTACACGCACGGTGGTATCTTCCAGACCAACCTCAACGCCCTCCTCTGCTCCCTACCCGCCGCAGCCGCTGGCGCGGCGTCTCGATTCGCGACGAACATCACCGGCGCGGTGCCATACAGGGTGTACGGGCTGGTGTAAGAGTAAATTGCACAAAACCACCACTTTAAAGGCAAGGTTTGTGAAAACCACCACAATACAATTTTTTTGCAGAAAACACCATGTCTTCCGTAATCTTTTTGCAGAAAGCACTGATCGGCGGATCGGGGTTAGTTAAGCTTGTTTATGACAGGTGGGGCCCTTTTTTGCGTACATGGCACCGTCGGCCGTCCCGACAGCCGTTAGACGGCGTTTGACGGCGTTTGACGGCGTCGTATGCCTCCATCCCCCATCTGTTCGTTTCTCTCCCTCTTCTCCTGCCGCCGCTCTCTCCCCTCCTCGCGTATGCCTTCTTCCCCACTCTCCTGCCGCTCTCTCCCCTCCTCTCGTCGCGTAGGCAGATGGCTACTGCAGCGAAAGCAGGCGGTGTTGGCGGGGGCGGTCCTCCAGGCAGTGGCGCAGGCGACGCGGATCCCGACCCAGGCGGTGAGCTCTGCGGGAGCTCGAACCCTAGCAAGGCGATGCGAGATGCGGAGGTGCAGTATTCGGTGGAATACGCGGCGGCTAGATCTTTCGCCACGGCGGTGAAGGCGAATCCCAATGGAAGCCACCACATCGCCGCCTCATCCTTCGGCGGTGTATAGTGAGATCCCCTTCCCTTATCCATTATTCTGTGAACTTATCTGATCTGTTTCTAGGGCTAGGGCTAGGGTTAGCCTGTAGTGATATCCCCTTCCCCATCTCCATTGCATATTGTTGGCCCTATGTTTGTTATTGCGATGATTTCTTTCTGAAATTAACTCATTATGTTTAAATTAGTTGTTCCGTGTGTCTTATTTAGTTGAAATAAGCTATGGTTATATAGTTGTAATTAGTTGATGTGTTGATCTGTATTGCAGTAGATCTTAATGAACTAAAACTAGGGTTATTCCAGTTTTTTGCTTTGTACTACATTGGTTACTTAAGCAACCCAAAGCTATGTATTGATGCTGTCCTGCTTTTTCATAAGTGTTATAATTGAACACTTATACAACACTATGTTTCTTTATGAATTTGTAGTCTGGATGATAAGGTTTGGGAATTGAGGATGCATTTTTATGACAGAGATAATCTTGAGAGAACTATGATGTTGTCAGACATCACATTTTATAATCTAGTTGCACTGATAGAGACTGAAGGATATGGGGTGAGGGATTACATGTACTATGTGAAGGATCCTGGCCTAGGAATAGAAGGAATGCAAGAAATAAAGGGTGATGCCATGCTGGAGGAAATTCTAGACGACATAGTACAGCAGAAGCAGAAGATTTTCAATGTGACAGTTGTTAGGGCCAGTTCCCCCAAACCTGCACATATAAATTGCAGTGCTAATGTTATTGAGCAGCAGATCCCTCTGTAGGAAATTGGAGAGCTCCAACTGTATCAGGTAGATGAAGGAGTGTTGTTCAATGCACATCCTAGTTCAGTTTCAAACACAACAGCAGAAGTACCAGAAGAAGAACTAAGACCAATACAGTTTCAAACACAGCAGAGCACAAACAATTCAGAGGAGCAACTGCAAATAGAAAAAGTTATGGAGGAGACAAGGAGAAAGAAAATTGCAATGTTTAGGAAGAATGAGAAAGAAAAAGAGAAGGCCACTCCTTTGAAAAGGAAAGCTGCAGTTATGGACAATGAAGAGGATAGTGATGATGATGATTTGTCGGAATATGGGGATATCCTTGCTAGGCTTGAGGAAATAAAAACACAGAGGGATGATCCATTACTGCATTATGAAGGGGACACAAGTGTTGAGGAGATGTTGGATACAGATGAGGAGGAGGAACTGTATGATCCATCAGGTGAAGAAGAGGATGATGATGATCAAGAGGAGGAGGAATTGGAGGAAGTGGTGCAAGGGGAACAACATAATGAAGAGGAGCAAGAGAGTGGTCAACATATTGAGAAGAAGAATAAGGCCAAGAGAGACAGAAAAGGGCCAACTAGCAGATCACATGGAAGTGTAGAGCAAATGTTTGAGGATGACTGGATACCATCAGATGATGAGGACAAAAAACCATTAGACCTGGGGTTGGAAGATGATGATGGTGCTGAGGCAATGGCTTATGTGTTGCCCAATGGTAGGAAGAGCAGAGCAAAGAAGATGAAGCCAAGGTTATGGTATGCTGAGGGCAGAGCTGACCCACAAGACCAATTTGTGAAGCATCTTTGCTTCATTGATGTGTACCAGTTCAGAACTGCACTCCAAACCCTGCACATATCATAGAACAGGAACTATGAGTACCACAGAAACTGCAGTGACAGTGTTATAGCACAGTGCATAAATGAGCAATGCCTTTTTTATATAGCAGCTTCTCAGATTGCAAATGAGAAGACATTTACCATTAGAAAGCTGTATTTAATGCACACATGCCCTTCTGTGTCAAAGAGCACCAAAGTCACTGCCAAGTGGGTTGCAAAACATTGTGAGGAGGTAGTGAGGAATGACCCTAACACAACAATAACAACAATAATTAACACTGCAAAGAGCAAGTATGGAGTGGATATTTCAACCCACATGGCCTACAGGACTAGGAAGGCAACAAAGAATGTTGTTTTAGGAGATCAAAAGGCCCAATACACAAGGATTAGGGATTATTTAGAGGCTATCCTAGACACCAATCCAGGTTCTAGATGTATTGTCACAACAAAACATATTAGGGAGCATCCTAGCAAGAACCCTAGGTTTCATGGACTGTTCATCTGCCTGAATGGATGCAAAGAAGGGTTCCTCAATGGCTGCAGACCATTCATAGGTAATTGCCTTGTATTGTTGTTTATGCCACTTGTATGTTCTTTGAAGTACTAATCATTTGTGCTAAACTTGCAGGTTTGGATGGATGCTTCATAAAGCTCACTACTGGTCAACAGATCCTAGCTGCTACTGGAAGAGATGGGAACAACAATATTTTTTCCATTGCTTTTGGAATTATAGACAAGGAGGACACTAATTCCTGGACCTGGTTTCTATAGCAGCTGAGGGAGGTAATAGGTGGGCAATCTGGCCAGTTTGGACAGTACACAATCATTTCAGATAGGCAAAAGGTAATATATTTAGTTGTAGTTACTTTCATGTAGTTGTAGTTACTTTCATGTAGTTGTAGTTACTTTCATGCAGTTGTAGTTACTTAGTTGTACTTGTTTCATACAAGGTCTTTTGAAAGCCATAAATAGAGTCTTCCTCAATTGCCCACAAAGGTTCTGCCTTAGGCATATCTACCAGAACTTTCAGATTGCTGGGTTTAGAGGGCCAGAATTAAAAAATACATGGATGCAGCAAGTTACTCATATACTGAACATGGTTTTCAAGTTGCAATGGATGAGTTAAAGACAGAGTGTGAAGCAGCTTGGGTGTGGCTTAGCAAAATACCCAGACACACTTGGGCCAGACATGCCATGGATGTGAACTGCAAGATAGACTTAGTTGTTAATGATGGCCTTGACCCCCTGCAGCTTCACATTGCTCTCTTCAACTGTCTTCTTCAGCTCATCGATGTGGTTCTGCAGGTTCTTCCTCTCTTCAGCTAGCTTGAGCTTCATGTTCCTAATGACATTTGCTTGAGGAGCTGCTAGGTTCTTAACCATGTCACACTTCTCCTGAAGCTTGTTGGTTTCAAGATCTTTCCTTTCTACCTCTGCCCTCCTTTCCTGAGCATCCAAAAGTCCATTCACATCTTCAACCAACTTCTCATAGCTCTCCTGCAGCTTCTTCTTATCTTGTGTCAAGTCATGAACAACAAGTGAATGTAGAAGATTTTCCTCAGTCCTGTCTCTCCTACTTTGTTCATACATAAACCATAACTTGGCTAATGCATTCTCAAGGGTTTTGGGCCAAGCTGGATCAATCCATTCAACTAATCCACAGTTTCTACCTTCGTGAACAAAATCAGAATTAACATAAATAAATACATTAGAATGCTTCCAAGCAACACTATTTAATGTTGGGGAACGTAGTAATTTCAAAAAAATTCCTACGCGCACACAAGATCATGGTGATGCGTAGCAACGAGAGGGGAGAGTGTGTCCATGTACCCTCATAGACCGAAAGCGGAAGCGTTATGACAACGCGGTTGATGTAGTCGTACGTCTTCACGATCCGACCGATCCAAGTACCAAATGCACGGCACCTCCGAGTTCTGCACACGTTCAGCCCGATGACGTCCCTCGAACTCCGATCCAGCCGAGTATTGAGGGAGAGTTTCGTCAGCACGACGGCGTGGTGACGATGATGATGTTCTACCGACGCAGGGCTTCGCCTAAGCACCACTACAGTATTATCGAGGTGGACTATGGTGGAGGGGGGCACCGCACACGGCTAAAAGATCAACTGATCAATTGTTGTCTTTGGGGTGCCCCTGCCCCCGTATATAAAGGAGTGGAGGAGGGGAGGGACGTCCCTCTCTATGGCGCGCCCTAGGGGAGTCCTACTCCCACCGGGAGTAGGATTCCCCTTTTCCTAGTACAACCAGGAGTCCTTCCAAGTAGTAGGAGTAGGAGACAAGGAAGGGGAAGAGGGAAGGGAAGGAAGGAGGGGGCGCCGCTCCTCTCCCTAGTCCAATTAAGACTAGTCAATGGGGGGGGGCGGCCTGCCTCTCCCTCTCCCCTAAAGCCCAATAAGGCCCATATACTTCTTCCCCCGTATTCCCGTAACTCCCCGGTACTCCGAAAAATACCCGAACCACTCGAAACCTTTCCGATGTCCGAATATAGTCGTCCAATATATCGATCTTTACATCTCGACCATTTCGAGACTCCTCATCATGTCCCCGATCTCATCTGGGACTTCGAACTCCTTCGGTACATCAAAACTCATAAACTCATAATATAAATGTCATCGAAACTTTAAGCGTGCGGACCCTACGGGTTCGAGAACTATGTAGACATGACCGAGACACGTCTCCGGTCAATAACCAATAGCGGAACCTGGATGCTCATATTGGCTCCCACAGATTCTACGAAGATCTTTATCGGTCAGACCGCATAACAACATACGTTGTTCCCTTTGTCATCGGTATGTTACTTACCCGAGATTCGATTGTCGGTATCTCAATACCTAGTTCAATCTCGTTACCGGTAAGTCTCTTTACTCGTTCCATAATACATCATCCTGCAACTAACTCATTAGTTGCAATGCTTGCAAGGCTTAAGTTATGTGCATTACCGAGAGGGCCCAGAGATACCTCTCCGACAATCGGAGTGACAAATCCTCATCTTGAAATATGCCAACCCAACATGTACCTTCAGAGACACCTATAGAGATCCTTTATAATCACCCAGTTACGTTGCGACGTTTGGTAGCACACAAAGTGTTCCTCCGGTAAACGGGAGTTGCATAATCTCATAGTCATAGGAACATGTATAAGTCATGAAGAAAGCAATAGCAACATACTAAACGATCAAGTGCTAAGCTAACGGAATGGGTCAAGTCAATCACATCATTCTCCTAATGATATGATCCCATTAATCAAATGACAACTCATGTCTATGGCTAGGAAACATAACCATCTTTGATCAACGAGCTAGTTAAGTAGAGGCATACTAGTGACACTCTGTTTGTCTATGTATTCACACAAGTATTATGTTTCTGGTTAATACAATTCTAGCATGAATAATAAACTTTTATCATGAAATAAGGAAATAAATAATAACTTTATTATTTCCTCTAGGGCATATTTCCTTCAGTCTCCCACTTGCACTAGAGTCAATAATCTAGTTCACATCACCATGTGATTTAACACCAATAGTTCACATCTTTATGTGTTTAGTTCACATCTTCATGTGACTAACACCCAAAGGGTTTACTAGAGTCAATAATCTAGTTCACATCGCTATGTGATTAACACCCAAAGAGTGATTGAGGGAGTCCTGGATTAGGGGGTGTCCGGATAGCCGGACTATACCTTTGGCCGGACTCTTGGACTATGAAGATACAAGATTGAAGACTTCGTCCCGTGTCCGGATGGGACTTTCTTGGCGTGGAAGGCAAGCTTGGCGATGCGGATATGTATATCTCCTACCATTGTAACCGACTCTGTGTAACCCTAGCCCTCTCTGGTGTCAATATAAACCGGAGGGTTTTAGTCCGTAGGACCAACAACAATCATACCATAGACTAGCTTCTAGGGTTTAGCCTCTCTGATATCGTGGTAGATCTACTCTTGTACTACCCATATCATCAATATTAATCAAGCAGGAGTAGGGTTTTACCTCCATCGAGAGGGCCCAAACCTGGGTAAAAACATCGTGTCCCTTGTCTCCTGTTACCATCCGCCTAGACGCACAGTTCGGGACCCCCTACCCGAGATCCGCCGGTTTTGACACCGACATTGGTGCTTTCATTGAGAGTTCCTCTGTGTCGTCGCCATCAGGAAAGATGCCTCATCCCGTCTTTAAAGACGGTACCGTTGCTAAGGGAGCTCTGGCTGTCGGCCAAACTCTCCGGCTAGGTGGTTTTCTTATGACCACCTGTTCGGCTGCTGCGCCGACGATGACCTCTCGGGTCATCAAAAGCAATCTTCACGTCAACTCAGAACTCGTCGAGCAGTTAGATCCAATGGAGCTCTCTTCCCTAAACGAGCTCTTGGATCGCATCGCCGCCCTGGGAGTCGCTACAGACTACGGCCAGATTGGGTCTAAACCCGATCTGAGAGAGATTAACTCTCCCCAGGTCACCTATCATGTTGAAGTGGTAGAGGGACAATGTGGCGACCCTTCATCTATCTTAAGGACTAGCTATGTCCGGATTCCCGATCCCTCCAAGCCGGATACCCGCGGAGGGGAGGACGTCACTCAAGACCTGAACTTAGAGTCAGGCAACGGGCTAGATTCATTGGACAACATCCAAGAACCCAAACTTCCGAGTTCGGAAACTCCCTGGCCCTTGAGTGTCAGATTGGGTGAGGTTTCGGATTCAATTCCACCCACCCACCCGAACATAAGCGATCTATCCCAAATTAGGCAAGAGCCCGAAGAAACAGTACATCATTACTGGGCCAGATTCCTCCTGGTTATGAACAGGATAAAGGACTGCTACGAGGAAGACGCAATTTCATTCTTCTGCAATAATTGCACGGACAAGGGAATCCTCAACGCCATAAGTCGCCGTGATATTACACGCTTCGCTGACTTGGCGTCCATAGTACGAAAGTACTGTGCGATGGAAAGCGCCTGGAAAACCAAAATAAATTTTGGGACAATCCGGCCCTGAATACAAACCCAGTCCGAAATAAAAGGGTGCATCATCGCCAGACACCCGAATTAAACACCAAAAAGCAAAAACCCTCCACGAGGCATGGAACCGTACTGGAAGGATGGCTTAATGGACCCTGTAAAATTCACAGTACAGAGGGCGCCACACCAACTCATAGCCTTAGAGCATGTTGGATACTCCGGCAGGTGGCCAAAATTGGCGAAGATCTTCTAATTCCAGAAGCCACAGAAAGCCACCCCAGGGACACCAGTACGGTATTGACAGTCTTTTTTTCGAGACTTTCGCATCAAATAATATGCGAAAAAGAACACTCCGCAGCCTTGCCGAAGTCTACCAAGTAGCAACAATAAACCCATGGAGTGACACGACTATTACTTTTAATGCCAGTGATGAACCTAAATTCCGAACAACCTGAGCACCAGCCGCATTGGTCCTCAGTCCAATAGTGGACGGCTTTCGCCTTACCAAGGTACTCATGGATGGCGGCAGCGGATTGAACCTCATTTATGAGGAAACCCTTCAAAAAATGGAAATAGACTGGAACCGCATTGAGCGAAGCAGCACAACCTTTAGAGGAATAATCCCCAGTCGGGAAGCGCGTTGTACAGGAAAAATCACACTAGATGTGGTGTTCGGCACACCGGATAATTACAGGTCCGAAGAGGTCACGTTCCAAGTGGCCCCGTTCAGTAGCGGATACCATGCTCTGCTAGGGCGGGAGGCGTTTACAATCTTCCAAGCCATACCCCATTACAGGTACATGAAGCTCAAGATGCCCGGGCCCAACGGAATCATCACTCTCGCTAGTGATCCGGACATAGCACTTCGCGCCGAAAACGAGACAGCCGCACTGGCCCTCGAGGCACTATCCGAAGCCATAGCAGCTGAGGAACTGACTGCGCTGCGCTCCATGGTGAATAGGGACGATGTGATACTCGACAAAAGATCTAAATCCACCTCCTTTAAACCAGCGGACGAAATAGTCAAATTCCAGGTCCATCCAACGGACGTCAATAAAACAGCTTCCATCGGGGCACAGTTAAACCCTTATGTAGACGCCGCACTGTGAGAGTTCCTATGTGAGAAATGGGACATTTTCGCCTGGCACCCTTCAGACATGTCAGGAATCCCACGCAGGCTGGCCGAACACAGCTTAAATATCCTAGAAGGATTCAAGCCAGTCAAATAGGCTCTTCGGCGTTTCTCCGAACCTAAGAGACAAGCCATGGGAGAGGAACTAGCCAAGCTATTGGAGGCCGGATTCATCAGAGATATAAAACATCCGGACTTGCTAGCAAACCTGGTGATGGTACCAAAGAAGGACAAATCCTGGCGCCCGTGCGTTGATTTTAAGGACCTCAACAAGGCCTGCCCAAAGGATCCCTTCCCCCTCCCCCGCATCGATCAAATTATCGACGCTACCGCAAGACACGATTCGTTGTGTTTCCTCGACGCATACTCCGGCTACCATCAAATTGAGATGGCAGAGTCAGACCAAGCCGCAACGGCATTCATCACACCATACGGCCCATTCTGCTTCAACACAATGCCTTTTGGGCTCAAAAACGCCGGCGCAACATATCAGCGCATGATTCAGACATGTCTGGCAAACCAGATCGGCAAAACAGTGGAAGCATACGTAGATGACGTGGTCGTCAAAACAAGACACGTCTAATATCTAGTAGACGACTTGAGGCTCACATTCGATAACCTCCGAACATACGACATCAAGCTCAACCTGGAAAAATGCGTTTTCGGCGTACCAGCCGGAAAGCTCTTGGGCTTCATTGTATCCGGTAGAGGAATTGAAGCAAATCCAGCCAAGATCCGAGCTCTTTCACAATTGCATATCCCAAAGGACCTCAAACAAATACAAAAACTAACCGGATATGTGGCGGCTCTAAGCCGCTTCATCTCCCGCTTGGGAGAGAAGGCATTACCCCTTTATCGCCTCCTTCGGCACACCGAACACTTCGAGTGGACAGATGCCGCCATGGCCGGACTCGAGGAAATAAAAGCCATATTGGCAACAAACCCAGTCCTGGCCGCGCCAAACATTGGCGAACCAATGCTATTATATACTGCGGCAACTCACCAAGTTGTAAGCGCAGTGCTCGTCGTCGAACGAGAAACGGACGGACACAAATTCCCCCTTCAAAAGCCGATCTATTATGTGTACACTGTCCTTACTCCGTGCAAGTCATGGTACCCGCATTTCAAAAGATAGCGTACGCGGTATTTATGGCATCCCGGAAGCTGCGACACTACTTTCAAGATTGTTCGATAACAGTAGCCTTGGAAGTGCCACTTAACGATATTATAAACAACCGCAACGCGACGGGCCGGATTGCAAAATGGGCCATTGAGCTCCTCCCGTTCGACATAACTTACAAGCCACGGCGAGCCATTAAGTCGCAGGTTTTGGCCGACTTCGTCGCCGAATGGACGGAAGCCGAACTCCCTAAAGAGTACGACACATATTCAAACTGGATCATGCACTTCGACAGCTCCAAAATGTTGGCCGGTCTAGGGGCTGGCGTCATTTTGACGTCCCCCACAGGAGATACAATTCAATCCGTACTCCAGATAATGTATACGGACTCCAACAACGCAGCCGAATATGAGGCCCTTCTACATGGTCTTCGGATGGCAGTATCCATGGGCATTCAACGCCTAGAGGTGCGCGGGGATTCGAACCTCGCGATATCTCAAATAAATGGAGACTTCAATGCCAAGGATCCAAAAATGGCAGCTTATCGCAACGCCGTCCTAAAAATGTCAGCTCGGTTCGAGGGGCTTGAATTTTATCATATAGCCCGGGAAAATAATCAGGCGGCAGACGTCCTGGCACGCATTGGCGCAAAACTCGATGTAGTCCCCCCAACATCTTCTTGGAAAGGCTTTTTAAGCCATCCGTGGTATGGGAAGGGGAACCCGGCAATAACAGCCCGGACCCAACCGCACTGCCCGATACCGAACACTCTGACATAACTGGCGGCTCTGCCAACGAAATAACATCTTCAGCCCATGTAATAATGGCCGTCATCGCCCCGTGGACAGAACCATTCCTAGCCTACCTTACTAGGCAGGAACTCCCCGAGGACCAAAATGAGGCACACTGCATAGTGTGGCGATCTAAAGCCTATAAAGTCCATGAGGGAGAGCTTTATAAGAAAAGCACCACCGGAGTCCTTCAAAGGTGCATCTCCGAAGAGGAAGGGAGGAACCTTCTGGCTGAAATTCATGCCGGACTTGGCGGTCATCACGCTGTAGCTCGGTCCCTCGTAAGCAAGGCCTTTCGTACAGGCTTTTATTGGCCGACGGCCCGGGCAGACGCTCAGGACTTAGTCCAGCGATGCGTTGGTTGCCAGCTCTTTGCAAACCAAAGCCATATGCCACCTACCGCCCTCTATCCCCATCACTTGGCCCTTCGCGGTCTGGGGGCTTGACATGGTTGGACCCCTTAAAGGAGGAACCCACAAGAAAAAATATTTACTGGTCATGGTGGATAAATTCACCAAATGGATAGAAGCCAAGCCTGTTAAGACGGCCGAATCCGGACCGGTGATAGACTTTATATCCGAAGTCGTACACCGTTACCGCGTCCCCCACAGCATCATCACCGATAACGACATGAACTTTACGGCCGGCTAGGTAAAACTCTGGTGCAAAAACATGGGCATCAAGCTCGATTATGCTTCCGTCTATCACCCACAAACTAATGGCCAGGTCGAGCGAGCAAATGGTCTTATCATGAGCGGCATCAAACCCAGATTAATGCGGTCCCTTAAGGAATCTAATACGCACTGGGTAGAGGAGCTCGACTCCGTACTGTGGGGGCTGCAGACCACGCCGAATCGCACCACCGGATACACACTAGTCTTCATGGTATACGGCGCAGAGGCAGTTTTGCCCTGCGACATAATTCATGACTCACCTCGTGTGCGCATGTACGAAGAAAGAGAAGCCGAGCTCGATCGGAAGGACAGTCTGGACGCCTTGGAGGAGGAGCGTGACGTGGCAAAAGCCCGTTCCGCATTCTATCAATAGCAGGCTCGAAGATACCAAAGCAGAGAAGTACGGGCCAAAAATTACAATGTTGGCGAATTAGTTCTACGCCTGCCGGATAAGAAAAAGGACAAACTCAAGCCCAAATGAGAAGGTCCCTTCATTATTAACCAAGTCCTGACTGGTGGAGCGTACCGCCTGCGAGATGCATCGGATAACTGACTCGAGCCGAACCCATGGAATGCAGCCCGTCTCCGAAGATTCTATGCCTAGCGCCGGACTCTGTGTTTGTCTCCTTCCTCTGTCCATTTTTTATATACTTGCTGTCTTACATTTCTCTCCTTCTCCCCTCCCTTTCTCTTATAGCCTTTAAGGGCTCATCCATGCCTTGTTTGCACACAACTGACGCGCTATCCGCGCTCATTAGACCTGGGGGCTTCTTTAACAGAAGCTTATTTATACGGGCTTCATGCCCAACACATGTGTCACACTTCCGCATGTACCTTTTATTCATCATTATATGCATCGATATGACTTAAGTTTTGGCCAAGCTGGGTTGCCTGGCTCCTGTGCTTACCCCTACGTCCCCGATTGTTCGGCTAGGTGGTAAAGGGAGCACCTCTGTGATTGTTACTGTCGGGTCAGCCGGATGTGTACCTCAGACTGGGTGAGGCCGAAAGCTAGCGTTCTTAAGGGAATATTCGGTCGGTGAACTAAAGATGATTTCTCACTTATTTATTTATGCGCCCCCAGATGTTTTTCCTGCGTCTCTTTTCGCAGTCCGGACATGCACTTTAGGGCATGCCTCCCAGGGAAAGGAACCCCTAACGGAACTATTCTCCCTGGAAGATGTTTCTTACTAACCATGTAATATAACATAACTAGTTGGGCACTTGTCTGTTCAAGCACTAATGACCCCTACGCCTGGTCTCCATGCATACCCCGGTTCTTATATAACCGCGAGGGTATTCGGGCACACTCCGGACCGTCAGGTCTCGAGGTTGAAGCGAAAAGGTCGGCCATGACAAACGATCTACAATCCGGCTAGAGGGCATTATACATGTCACTTAAAATTACATAGTCAATCTGACAGATTGTATTCTTTTTCAATACCATCTAATAGGCTGTCTAGTTTACAGTCCTGTTGGGAATACTTTGCGGCCAATTCTACTTGGCCGTACACTAAGCTCACAGGGATCTCCTTCCCATCGGGCCCTACAGGCCCGACCTCGGCCATGTGGTTTGGGTCAGCCTTCGTGTACCGCGTCTTCACCATGGCCCGGGCCTCCATGGCGCCTTGACGGCAGGCCGATATCTTCCACAATCGGAAGCGCCGCCGCGCCCCCTTCAGCTTCTCTGCAAGCTCTCCAAGGCCTTCGGGCACGGAAACGGATGGCCACAAGGCCTGGGCGACGCCTTGCATCACCTGCCGAACTTGTTCGTGCAGTCGTGAGAGCTCGGGAAGAAGGTCACCCGTAGAACTGGGCATTTCCTCCGCAGGCCGACCTGTTAGCAGACCTACAGACATAACTGTGTCAATCGACTTCCTCGCTAAACTCTTTTTTCGAAGTTCGTTCAAGCACTTAGTAAAAATGCCGTGTCGAAGCCGCTGATTCTCCTTCACGGAGTCCGACAGCTGGGCACGAACATCCTTTAGTTCCTCGCCCAGCTGGGTGTTGGCATCTTGGAGATTATTCTTCTCCTGCCTCACCTTCGTAAGCACGCTCTCGCCGGCCTTTAACCAGCGCAAGAGTTGTTGCTTATCCGGATCTACTCCGGCGCCATCTGCAATGTTATTGTCAGATTTGCACACACGCCGCACTTCACAAAATACTTATCTTTTTGAAGCATATATTACCAGAGGGGGTCTCCTTGGGCTCCCCTGCCGCGGCTAGTGCGGCCTCGAGTTGGGCTTTGCACTCTTCTAGCTCCTGGGACAGTTGGGTATTCTTTTCTGTAAGAACCTACATAATAAATGATCCTTAAATCAGTTATTCTAACTGTTTCAAGTCTCGGGGGCTACTGATATATATAACCATCAAAATTTTCTCACCCGTATGTCTTTTACATACTGCTCCGTGGCTCTGGCTAGACCATTTTGAGCGGCACAAAGGTACACATCTCCCGAATTAAAGGCATCCAATGCCTCTTGGGAGAAACAAGTGTCGCGAAGAACTGTCCAGCGACGCCTGTGGTTCATGGCACTCTCCACCTCGGAATTAGTGGCAGACAGTCTGTCCGCATCCTCTATCGGAGGAGCGTCCGGTGCGCGCCTCGTGTTCGCCTCCGCCTCCGGACCCGGCCTTGGAGCCTGGCTGGTGGAGGCGCGATTGGCAACCTCTCCGGATATAGTCCGGCGAGGTCTCTTTGTCCTGAAGAGAGCGCGAGCGTTAATATGCCTTGAAGGAATAACACCTGGGAATAAGATGGCGCGCCATACCTTTGCGCCGGCGTCTCAATCCGGACCGTACTTCTTTTCAGCCCGCGGGGCCTTGCAACCCCTCGTTGGCTAGTCGCCGCAAGCTCGGCCTCCCGCCTCAAGGACCTCCCCTGCAAAACATGGTTGTTATACGGTAATCGAAAACACGCGAGGACGGATCCCTTTTCAAAGTGTTGGGACTTCGGTCTTAGTTACCTGTGAGGCTGGGAGTAGCCCTGGGTAATCGGCCGTAATGGCCACCAAGGCGTTGTCCTTGCTCAATTGATGAAACACCCCATCGGTCAGCTCCACAGATAAGTCCGGATCCTCTTGGGAGGCCGGGTCGAGGGACCGTCCCGGATCCTCGGGTTGTGGAGGAGGGTTGTTTATTTCCTTTACAGCCTGGCGCAGCTCCTGCGTTGAAATCGCTAGACTGAATACTTAACGACAGGAATATAAAACGGATGGGCAAGTAAAAGTGTCCACTTACCCAGCTTGGAGGATTGTACATAGAAAATCCACCCCGTGGGTTGACGCGGAGAAATTCCTCCTCTTCTCCCTTGTATAAAGCGGACAAGATCTTTATTAGAGCAGCAACCGATTCCAGCCCCTTACAGCTATAGCGGGTGGCGTCGTCCTCTCCGTTGAAGTCCCACATGGGATGGCCTCTATACTGAAGCGGCTGCACCCCCCGCATAATGCATGCGGCCATGACCCCGATCATGGTCAGACCGGAATGAGCTAACAACCTTATCCGGCCCATCAGGTAAAGAACATCCTTGTCACTTTCCTTCTGAGGGCTCCGTGGACACCAGCTTAGGCGCTTCTTCAGGGGAGCACTGTCGAACTCAGGAAGGCCGATCCGAACAGGATCCGGCAGCGGGACGTCCTCTATATAAAACCATTCCGAAGGCCAGTCTTCGGACGCCTTCTTTGGGGTTCTGGATAGATATCCGGTCCCGGCGATGCGCCAAACTTCGGCTCCGCCCACTTGATATACTGACCCCTTCTCAGAACGGGGCACAAGGCAGAACAACTTCTTCCACAACGCGAAATGAGCCTCGCAGCCCAAAAACTGCTCGCAAAGGGCTACGAAGCTCGCGATATGCAATATGGAGGCAGGCGTAAGGCTGTGCAACTGGAGGCCCTAGAACTCCAGGAGCCCATGGAGAAACGGATGAATTGGAAATCCGAGCCCTCTTATCAAATAAGGGACCAGGCATATCCGCACTCCTTTGGAGGGATTTGGGACGCTCTCCGCTTCCTCTCCGCCATTATAGGTGGCAAGCCTGACTCGAACCGGGACCATGTAGGCTGGGGGAAGAAATCCCTTGGTTTGGAGTGTCACTACCTCGCTGTGCGGGACAGAACATCTCTCCCAATCTCCAGGCTGAGGGCTGGGAGGGCGAGAGGAGGAGTTGCGTCGACTGGCCATGATGGAATGGATCTCTGCCGGATGCGCTCTGATGAATGCTCGTGAAGGGGAGATGGTGTGATTCGGATCTAAATCCTCGTCTTTTTTATAGGCAGCTCATTTACGCAGATAGGGGGGTAAATGTAAAAACACCCTGGCTTTTCGCATTCGTTTGACACGTGGAAGATGGCCATTATTAGGCGTGGAAGCCAAGGAGCGCAATATTCACAAGAAGCCGGAAATTATTTAGCAGGTACACGGAATTTGGAGAAGAACCCGCCTTGCAATGCCGAAGACAAATCTGCGTGCCGGACTCATCGTCATTCAAGCCTGGTTCGGGGGCTACTCGTGCATATGACATCTACACATAAAACCAGGCTCTGATGCCACTGTTGGGGAACGTAGTAATTTCAAAAAATTTCCTACGCACATGCAAGATCATGGTGATGCATAGCAACGAGAGGGGAGAGTGTTATCTACGTACCCTCATAGACCGAAAGCGGAAGCGATAGCACAACGCGGTTGATGTAGTCGTACGTCTTCACGATCCGAATGATCAAGTACCGAACGTACGACACCTCCGAGTTCAGCACACGTTTAGCCCAATGACGTCCCTCGAACTCCGATCCAGCCGAGCATTGAGGGAGAGTTTCGTCAGCACGACGGCGTGGTGACGATGTTGATGTTCTACCAACGCAGGGCTTCGCCTAAGCACCGCTACGATATTATCGAGGTGGACTATGGTGGAGGGAGGCACCGCACACGGCTAAGAGATCAATGATCAATTGTTGTGCCTTTGGGGTGCCCCTGCCCCCGTATATAAAGGAGCAAGGAGGAGGGGGCCGGCCAAGGGGAGGAGGCGCGCCCAAGGGGGGGGTCCTACTCCCACCGGGAGTAGGACTCCTACTTTCCTTGTTGGAGTAGGAGAAGGGAAGGGAGAAGGAGAAAGAAGGAAGGGGGCACCCCCCCTCCCTAGTCCAATTCGGACTAGCCCATGGGGAGGGGTGCGGCCACCCTTTGGGGCCTTTCTCTCCTTTCTCGTATGGCCCATTAAGGCCCAATACGAATTTCCGTAACTCTCTGGTACTCCGAAAAATACCCGAATCACTCGGAACCTTTCCGATGTCCGAATATAGTCGTCCAATATATCGATCTTTACGTCTCGACCATTTCAAGACTCCTAGTCATGTCCCCGATCTCATCCGAGACTCCGAACTCCTTCGGTACATCAAAACTCATAAACTCATAATATAACTGTCATCGAAACTTTAAGCATGCGGACCCTACGGGTTCGAGAACTATGTAGACATGACCGAGACACGTCTCCGGTCAATAACCAATAGCGGAACCTGGATGCTCATATTGGCTCCCACATATTCTACGAAGATCTTTATCGGTCAGACCGCATAACAACATACGTTGTTCCCTTTGTCATCGGTATGTTACTTGCCCGAGATTCGATCGTCGGTATCTCAATACCTAGTTCAATCTCGTTACCGGCAAGTCTCTTTACTCGTTATGTAATGCATCATCTCGTAACTAACTCATTAGTCACATTGCTTGCAAGGCTTATAGTGATGTGCATTACCGAGAGGGCCCAGAGATACCTCTCCGACAATCGGAGTGACAAATCCTAATCTCAAAATACGCCAACCCAACAAGTACCTTTGGAGACACCTGTAGAGCACCTTTATAATCACCCAGTTACGTTGTGATGTTTGGTAGCACACAAAGTGTTCCTCCGGTAAACGGGAGTTGCATAATCTCATAGTCATAGGAACATGTATAAGTCATGAAGAAAGCAATAGCAGAATACTCAACGATCGTGTGCTAAGCTAACGGAATGGGTCAAGTCAATCACATCATTCTCCTAATGATTTGATCCCGTTAATCAAATGACAACTCATGTCTATGGCTAGGAAACATAACCCTCTTTGATCAACGAACTAGTCAAGTAGAGGCATACTAGTGACACTATGTTTGTCTATGTATTCAGACATGTATTATGTTTCCGGTTAATACAATTCTAGCACGAATAATTAAAATTTATCATGATATAAGGAAATAAATAATAACTTTATTATTGCCTCTAGGGCATATTTCCTTCAGTCTCCCACTTGCACTAGAGTCAATAATCTAGATCACATCGCCATGTGATTAACATCAATAGTCCACATCATTATGTGATTAACACCCATAGTTCACATCGCCATGTGACCAACACCCAAAGGGTTTACTAGATTCAGTAATCTAGTTCACATCGCTATGCGATTAACACCCAAAGAGTACTAAGGCATGATCATGTTTTGCTTGTGAGAGAAGTTTAGTCAACGGGTCTGCCACATTCAGATCCGTATGTATTTTGCAAATTTCTATGTCAACAATGCTCTGCACGGAGCTACTCTAGCTAATTTCTCCCACTTTCAATATGTATCCAGATTGAGACTTAGAGTCATCTGGATTTGTGTCAAAACTTGCATCGACGTAACCCTTTACGACGAACCTTTTTGTCACCTCCATAATCGAGAAACATATCCTTATTCCACTAAGGATAATTTTGACCAATGTCCAGTGATCTACTCCTAGATCACTATTGTACTCCCTTGCCAAACTCAGGGCAGGGTATACAATAGGTCTGGTACACAACATGACATACTTTAAAGAACCTATGGCTAAGGCATAGGGAATGACTTTCATTCTCTTTCTATCTTCTGTCGTGGTCGGGTTTTGAGTCTTACTCAATTTCACACCTTGTAACACAGACAAGAACTCTTTCTTTGACTGTTCCATTTTGAACTACTTCAAAATCTTGTCAAGGTATGTACTCATTGAAAAAAACTTATCAAGCATCTTGATCTATCTCTATAGATCTTGATGCTCAATATGTCAGCAGCTTCACCAAGGTCTTTCTTTGGAAAATTCCTTTCAAACACTCCTTTATGCTTTGCAGAATAATTCTACATTATTTCCGATCAACAATATGTCATTCACATATACTTATCAGAAATGTTGTAGTGCTCCCACTCACTTACTTGTAAATACAGGCTTCATCGCAAGTCTGTATAAAACTATATGCTTTGATCAACTTATCAAAGTGTATATTCCAACTCCGAGATGCTTGCACCAGTCCATAGATGGATCGCTGGAGCTTGCATATTTTGTTAGCACCTTTAGGATTGACAAAACCTTCTGGTTGTATCATATACAACTCTTCTTTAATAAATCTATTAAGGAGTGCAGTTTTGTTTATCCATTTGCCAGATTTCATAAAATGCGGCAATTGCTAACATTATTCGGACAGACTTAACATAGATACGAGTGAGAAACTCTCATCGTATTCAACAGCTTGAACTTTGTCAAAAACCTTTTTCGACAAGTCTAGCTTTGTATACAGTAACACTACTATCAACGTCTGTCTTCCTCTTGAAGATCCATTTATTTTCTATGGCTTGCCGATCATTGGGCAGGTCAACCAAAGTCCATACTTTGTTCTCATACATGGATCCCATCTCAGATTTTATGGCCTCAAGCCATTTTGCGGAATCTGGGCTCATCATCGCTTCCTCATAGTTCGTAGGTTCGTCATGGTCAAGTAACATGACCTCTAGAATAGGATTACCGTACAACTCTGGTGCGGATCTCACTCTGGTTGACCTACGAGGTTTGGTAGTAACTTGATCTGAAGTTACATGATCATCATCATTATCTTCCTCACTAATTGGTGTAGGAGTCACAGGAACAAATTGTTGTGATAACTACTTTCCAATAAGGGAGCAGGTACAGTTACCTCATCAAGTTCTACTTTCCTCCCACTCACTTCTTTCGAGAGAAACTCCTTCTCTAGAAAAACTCCGAATTTAGCAACAAAAGTCTTGCCTTCGGATTTGTGATAGAAGGTGTACCCAACAGTCTCCTTTGGGTATCCTATGAAGACATATTTCTCCAATTTGGGTTTGAGATTATTAGGATGAAACTTTTTCATATAAGCATCACAACCCCAAACTTTAAGAAACGACAACTTTGGTTTCTTGCCAAACCACAGTTCATACGGTGTCATCTCAACGGATTTAGATGGTGCCCTATTTAACGTGAATGCAGCTGTCTCTAATGCATAACCCCAAAACGATAGTGGTAAATCGGTAAGAAACATCATAGATTGCACCATATCTAATATAGTACAGTTACGATGTTCGGACACACCACTACACTGTGGTGTTCCAGGTGGCGTGAGCAGTGAAACTATTTCACATTGTTTTAATTGAAGACCAAACTCGTAACTCAAATACTCTTCTCCACGATCAGATCGTAGAAACTTATATTTTCTTGTTACGATGATTTTCCACTTCATTCTGAAATTATATGAACTTTTCAAATGTTTCAGACTTCTGTTTCATTAAGTAGATGTACCCATATCTGCTCAAATCATCTGTGAAGGTCAGAAAATAATGATACCCGCTGCGAGCCTCATATTCATCGGACCACGTACATTAGTATGTATGATTTCCAACAAATCTGTTGCTTGCTCCATTGTTCCGTAGAATGACGTTTTAGTCATCTTGCCCAAGAGGCATGGTTCGCAAGCATCAAGTGATTCATAATCAAGTGATTCCAAAATCCCATCATCATGGAGTTTCTTCATGCGCTTTACACCAATATGACCTAAACGGCAGTGCCACAAATAAGTTGCACTATCATTATTAACTTTGCATCTTTTGGCTTCAATATTATGAATATGTGTATCACTACGATCGAGATCCAACAAACCATTTTCAGTGGGTGTATGACCATAGAAGGTTTTATTCATGTAAATAGAACAACAATTATTCTCTAAATTAACTGAATAACCGTATTGCAATAAACATGATCAAATCATATTCATGCTCAACGCAAACACCAAATAACACTTATTTAGGTTCAACACTAATCCCAAAAGTGTAGGGAGTGTGCAATGATGATCATATCAATCTTGGAACCATTTCCAACACACATCGTCACTTCACCCTTAACTAGTCTCTGTTCATTCCGCAACTCCTGTTTCGAGTTACTACTCTTAGTAACTGAACCAGTATCAAATACCGAGGGGTTGCTACGAACACTAGTAAAATACACATCAATAATATGTATATCAAATATACCTTTTTTCACTTTGCCATCATTCTTATCCGCCAAATACTTGGGGCAGTTCCGCTTCCACTGACCAGTCCCCACTACTAGAAAAACCCCTACTAATGGCGCACCTAATATGGCCATTAATGGCGCATCTGTGGTGCGTCATTAACAGCACGCCATTAGTAATTTTTACTAATGGCGCACCACCTGGTGCGCCATTAGTATCTGGTATACTAATGGCGCACCGCGGGTGCGCCATTAGTATAGGCCAGCGTGCGCCATTAGTATGCCTCCCAGGGGCCATGTATACCCAGGTGCTTTGGCATACTAATGGCGCACCACCACTGGATGCGCCATTAGTAACCGCGGCATACTAATGGCGCACTACCCAGTGATGCGCCATTAGTATGCACTGTCATACTAATGGCGCACTGTCATGTGATGCGCCATTAGTATGAATATTAGGTTTTTTTTATTTTTTTATTTTCTGTTTTTTGCACAGGTTACAAAATGTATAATTTGACAAAATATAGACAGCACACATCAACAACAGATTCATCGAATACAATAGAAGATTAGTCTTTGAATACAATTCATCATATTAGTCTCCGAATACAATTCATCATATTAGTCTCCGAATTAAAAAGACCGAACAAAGATAGAACATTATATTACAAGTCTCGAGACCGCGAGTAGCGAGTTTGTCTTCACATTACAAGTCGATATCGATCATCTAAACTACCATCACATAGAAGAGAGCTGCGGTCATCACGATGAGCATCATCACGATGAAACTCGTCTTCATCCGATTCCTCCAACGCTCCCTCCCCTCTCCCGCTAGATAGCGGGCGTATCTAGATTCGGCCTCGGCCCTAGTGGTGTACCCTTTGTAACTGTTACCGCTGAATCGGTGAACCTGTCTCCGACACTCCTCCCAGTCATCGTAGACTCCGGGAACCTTACCCTTGTACACGACATACATCGGCATCACTATGCACTAGCCAAACGAAACGTTAGTACCAATTCACAGACAATACATAAGCAATATATAATTATGCAACAGAATGATCGGAAGAGAAAAGCAAGACATTAATAGCATCGATTACATCTAAGTTGAACGACTCTCGAAACCAAAGAGACATACTACAAGTTCATTAAAGTTTAATTACAACATGAGCCAATCGATGTTTCAGAACTAGACAACTCGACTCAAGGGACCGGAGCGTGGACGAAGCCGCCGTCTATCGTGGGAGTCATGAAATAACGGGCGTTGGCATCCTGCATTTGTAGCATTGTGTCGATGTCACTATTGGACGGTTGATTTCTGAGGTAGAACTGCCCCGAGGTACGAAGGACATCTTGATGGATGATTTCCGCAAACTCCGACTGGATGCGAAAGAATTCTTGTCGGAGGTCCGCGTCCTGGATTGCCGACACGCTCGTGGCCCAATCTTTGAGTTTACTCGGTAGCAGAAGTTGATGATGGTCCCGTACGATCGCCCGCATGTGATGGATGGCGTAGTAGGCACCCTTCTGACCGCCAGGCGGCTGCTTGACGCAGCAGAACATCGTATTGTGGGAGAACACGTGCTTGCCGTACTTACGAATAGGCCTGGTGAAGGTGCCTCCAGATTGGGCGTAGCCGGGGAGAACATCATCAAGAACCTTCTTGACATTTGTGTAGTCTATGTTCGACTGACGGTCCGGGTCGAAATACGTGGCCATGGAATATTTGGGGCTTAGGAGGATGAGCGTGCAACGTGTGTCACTGCAGAAAACACGGAATGTTAAAAGAAAAATGATCGAAATGTAAGAATTCATATGTTACGGGCCGGTTGAGGGGAGGACTTACTCGGGAAAGTAAGGCACGAGGAAGTTATCCTTATCTTGGTTTGCCAGAATGACGCCTTCGAGGTAAGAACTCGCGACTTGCCGGTCCCCAGCGCTGCCCAAGATCTTGGCACGCATGTAGAAGGGGTCGACTATCACGATGTCCGGGGTCTTGTCGCGAATGATCCGCATCTCCATACTCAGCGAAAATAGCCGAACGAAGGTGTAGTGCAGCGGATGAAGGTTCAACATAGCGTGGATGTCATCAAAATGCAGGACGATCGTATGCCCGATGGAGTTATCCACAAAGCCCTTGCCCTCTGGCACCTTGGCCGCGAAAACCGGGTATGCCACATCCTTCTCCCTGAGACGCCGCTTCTCCAAAGCAAGAACACTGTCATGCAGACTCCGCATAGCACCGGTTGCAGCATTGAGCATATTTGTCGGTAGCATCGCCCTACCCGCCACATGCACCCTCCTCGAGATATCCTGCGGTGAAGGTGGCCCGTCCTGAGCACGGATCGTACTCGGTGCCGGCTGGCTCGCACCCTTCTTAGTCTTTCTTTTGTGTGCCTTCTTCTTCTCCTGTAATGGGACCGAGTTCTGCTCACAGACCGCCTTCTTGAGTGTGTTGGGGCTTATAATATTTCGCACCTCGCCTATCTGAGGCTCGGTGAAGTCGGCAGCTGGAGGCGTCTCCTGAGAGCTGAACGCCAGACGGCGCCTGTTGCAACTTGGCTTCTCCGCGGTACGAGCTAGATCGCACACGTCTTTTGTTGGGTTTGGTTCTTGAGAAGGAGGCCCCATGAAGTCGCCATCGTACCCATGCTCGGCAAAGTACTGATCGACGTTGCCAAATGTATCATCGTCGTCGTCGTCGTCGTTCTGATCCTGTGCCATATGCATGTTTGGATCCAGTGGCATAGGGATGTCCGGCACCGTTACGGCGGTCTTGCCATGGGGCCGACTTGGCGCCGGCACGACTGGCGGTGTTGTCTTTGGGGTGGTGTCCCCCGCCCCCAAACGAATCTGGCTCTTCGGCCAAAGCAGGGGCCAGCTCAGGGAGGCGCTGAGGGTCATCACGTCTTCATCGTCGGCCCCGACGGGTCGAATTGGAGGTAACAAGTCGTCGCAGCCTGGCAGCACCCGAACCAGTTGAACCCTAAACAAGTTGGGTGGCATCTGGGTACCGTGGAACAAGGGGTTGCCCGGTTGAACGATTTTGCCCTTGGCGACATCGACCAACTCGTTGTTCACGAAGTGGAGGAGAGTGCACGGAACGTCGGCGGCGCCCTGCGAAAACATGTAGGGCGTCAGGGATGCCCAGTCAAAGGCAAGGAGATGAAGTCCTCGGCCGAGAGAGGCTTAATTAGTTACCGTGATGATGGCGTCGAGCTCGGCTAATGTCGAGGCAACGCCAACGGCGGGCGTGCAGTTGACGGAGGGGCCGCTTGCTGAAGAGGTGTCGGCCGGCGTACACCCGGGTGCATTAAGCTCCCGTGCCGGCGTCGGAGACACCAATGCCGCCTCCGCCAGAGGCACCAATGGCCCCGCCATCGCATTATGCGAGTTGCTGGCCGTGAAGCTAGGAATCGGGGGCGGCCCCTGTTGGCCGCCCACAATCCACGCACTCAACCCCGAGATCAAGGTAGGCACAAGGGCGGTGATCGTCGCTCCGAGTCATTGTTCCACTTGCTCTTGGACAATCTCCGGAATCCGCGCCACTTGTGCCTTGAGTTCTTGAACCTCTCGCGCCTGGCTTTCCGAGCTGGTCTTTTTCTCCTTCCGCACACCAGCGGTATAGTATGACCCCCATTTTGTCGACAAGCCTTTGCCGGCCACACGACCAGCTGACGTCGGCTTACTGAGCTTATCCTTGTTCTTCATTACATTCAACCCCCTATTTAGAGTGGTGTCCCAAGGGTTGCTCTTAGTCGACCCCGCGCTACTGCTTTCAGTCGCCTGCGGAAGGAATGTGAACCATTTAGAAATTTGGCTTCATTAATTAGAATGCAACCATATGGAGCTAATTACGCGGGGGTGTATTCCTTACCAGAACAAGCTCAAGCTGCCTGGTCTTTGGATCCGTGGTAAGCTCCTTTGTTTTCGGGTCCTTCTTGTACCGGGCCCTAACAAAGTTCCTGGTCTGCTTGTCACCGTATTTATCGAAGAGGGGCGGTAGGCCTTGCTCGGCACGGTCCGCCTCCTCCTTGTCCCATATAGGCTCCGCCACTCTGTAACCGCCGGGACCGAGTGTGTGTTCCCCTATGTTCAGCTCCCGCATTTGTTTCCCCCACTCACTTGATTGGGAGCTTGCGGTGCTCGAGCAATTGATCTTGAAGTCGTTGTAGTCATCTTCGGTGATCGAAGGATTTTTCTCCTTGATCTTCTGATAACTCTCACCTTTCTCGATCATTCTCTTCACATTGCTTTTCCAAGTAGACAGGGCCTTGCTCATCTTCGTGAGGGCATCATTGTTCACTTTATTCCCTTTGAGGCTTGTGTTTTCAAATTCAGCGGGGAACTTGTATCGTTCTTGCAGCTTCGTGAAGAGGAGGTGGCGCAAATTCCCTCGGTCAGGATGCCTCAGGTTCTCGGTGTTGATCGAGACGGTGCTCCGGACAATGCACCCGAGCTGAAGCGAGTACCCCTTGACTATTCGTTCGGGCGCCGTTGGATTCCCATTGGAGTCCACTTCAGTAACTTCCTCCTTGTGGGTGCGGAGCACGATCGGGCGCCGGTCCTTCCGTTGCCTCTTCGGTTGGCTGCCATCTGTGCGTGCGCCGCCATCATCAGTGGTGGCATCCTCGGCGGCACCATCAGTGGTGGCATCAGTGTGGTCATCCTCGGCGGCACCATCCGTGGTCTCAGGATCGGTGGGGAAGGCGGCGGCCTCATACAAGTGAGGTTGTTCCTCCATCTCCTGGGACAGCTCCCAGAATGCCTTGCCGCCCGAACCCCCGGCCTCATCGTTGTGGGCCATGTTTCTCTCTAAATAGAAACAAAGTTTGGTCAAAAAGTTGGTTATTGTCAAGGAACAAGATCTCTAAGTTGACCAAATAACCTAATTCTCGAGGAATGTCGCCAAAAAGTTGGTTATTGTCAAGGAACAATTGAGAGATGTTTGTGATATTGCCTAGGTGTTTTGGGATAGAACCTGTTAGTGTGTTGTTGCTAAGGTCCAAGTCCACGTTCTCAGGGTAACCTAGTTCTTGAGGGGTGTGTCTAGAAAGTTGGTTGCTACAAAGATACAAGGTTGTGAGTTTGGTCAAATTGCCTATGATGTTTGTGATATTGCCTTGGATCTTGAAGGCACTGTTGCATGATGCAGTGGTACAGCCAGCATGGGACCTCATCTTTGCAGGCTAATTTTCTAGATTGTAACACTGGGATTTGTGCACAAGCTAAGCTAGCTAAGACAGTAGCTTCCTTGCAACCCACAAAAGACAAAGGAAAAGGGGTGAAAAGGGGGAGATGGTTAGCTTTGATGAGCAGGCAACATCTTCCTAACCCCCTTCTTCTTGTCTCCTCTCACTATCTCTCTCACACACATGGCAAGCAAGGGTGTCTGAGTGTGTGAAAAAAATACTAAACTAATCCAACCACTAAAGCAAATTAATTTTTATTTCGGTTGAGAATCGGGCACCTTCTAGGTCAAGAAAATTGGGCATGACCTTTGCTAATTTTCTTGACCTTGGAGTGCCCCATTTCTCAACTGAAACGGAAATTAATCAACGTTTCAGGAGAAAGGGGTCATTTTAGAAGATCACAAGTAGCAGCAGCATCACTTGACAAAATCACAACTAGCAGCAGCAGCTCGCAGATAGCAGCAGCAGCATCACTTGACAAGTAGTACAGCAGCAGCAGCAGCATGCATGCACTGGTCCATGGCACAAAGTAGTACAGCAGCAGCAGCAGCAGTTGCATAAATTGAAAAAAAATTGATCTGTGTGATCTGGGTTACATTATCAGCAACCTTGCATTTCATTTTATACAAAGGAGCTCACAAAGGCCATGTCATGCTTCGCAATATTTGTTTACTGAAACTAAATGAACAAGAGCAAAGATGCACTAAAGGTTCTGCTGGACATGCTTTATGTCTAACACTCCTATGTTTAAGATATGCATAACATTCAATCTGGATCAATCTCACACTATGAACATAGGAAAAATTATCACTCCCTTTTGAGTGAATCGAACCACAACAACAAATCAAATCTAGGGCTCACATGAGGAGTAAGACGACGCTTGGGCTTGTTGGAGTCTTTCTTGGCCTTGCTCTTCTTCACCACAAGTCTGCATCACCACAGAAACAATAGCAGAAAAGCGAATCAGAACCCAACGCGAAACAACATCAGGAAAACTAAAGCAGAACAACCACCGGAAATGAGTCCATCACCTAAAACCAAGCAGATGATAACATTGAGTAAGAAAGACTGATGAGATGTGCTGGTTTACCTAAAACCATTTCCTTGATAACACTCATTTCCGTCTAAGGTGAAATAAACATATGCATGCCAAGGTGAAATAGTACAAAGAAAGCACTCATCAGGTAGCAGTGCATACAAAATCCCTGTTTTACTAGTAGCAAATACTCTGTGTGTTAGCAGTAGTAAAAACTATACAAAATCCTTGTTTTACTAGTAGCAAATACTCTATGTTAGCAGTAGTAAAAACTCATGGAGTACCAAATTCAAATAAAAAAAATGTTGTAGCTAACAGAAGTATGGAAATGTTGTTAACAACTCGACTCAGAAAAGGTAGGAGTCTCTTAAGAGAGACACAACTGATACTGATCAAATATAATAACATAGCACAAAAATAGGTAGGTACATTGACTTCTTTAAAGACAATAAGCAGGACCAACAGATTCACATGTTACATCAGTATGAAGTTACAATGGCAGATGCCAGGTGTGAAAAGGATATGGCAAAAAAATTATGCTCAGAACAGAGGATATGCAGATTGGGTCGGGGGAAGCAGAGTTAGCCATATTCAAAAATGAAAAAATAGTAAATGGTCTACCTACAGTATTATCCTTCCAGCATGAAGATGTGAGTACATACTAAGTAGCATCGGCACAAGATAAACAGAAATGAACAATCCAAAAGATGCAGTATGAGTATGTACATTACAAGGAACAGTTTTTTGCATTGACAACAGAAGCTATGCTCACAAATTTGTATTGTAGGTACAGGAAATGTGCCAGAAATCATATAAGCATACCCAATTACACACATGGTACTTAGATCACACTGTCAATTCATACTACACGAGTCACTCTTATGAGATAATGGCATGCAGCTGTATGTAGCTACTTGACCATTACAATTTAGGCCTAGTTTGGCAGCGCAGTTTTTAAAATACTGTAGTATTTCAAAACATCGATATTGCAATGCATGTGCAATGAATACTACAGTTTTTAAAAAGCTGCAATTTTCTCAGCTTTAGAAAAACTACCGATATGTTTGGTTGGTGTTGTTTTACTGTAGTTTTGACCAATAGTTACACAACTTTAATCTAGCTTCATACACCTACCGAGCTACACGACCAGATCACTAATGACCACCCGGCTGCATGCAACGTTGTATGATCTTTTCTAGGAAGTTGGAGACTTGATCGGCCGTAGCTAATTACAAAGAATATGAATCAGTATCCTGGTGGTGCATGGCTTGGAGAGGAATGAATCAATACTATGAAACCATACTGCAGTATGGCTAGTTATGGTTACAGACCAAGATGTACGGTAGTCAACAAGTGGATGACACGAACGAGTATTCCTCAGTTTGAGAAAAAAGAGGTCCGGACCTCTTTTTTTAATACTCCAAAAAAACCACAGTATCAATAATACCTCTGTTTATGAAGCTACAGTTTTTGGTATAGCCAAACACCTCTAAGTATTCTAAACTACAGTTTTTCAAAAAACTGTGGTATTCTAGTAATACTTTGAAAATACTTTGCATCCAAACGGGGCCTTATACTACACGAGTCACTCTTATATAATATAATTGAACAAAACACTGCCATGCATTTACTGGACTATGACCAGGTGCAAGTTGATGAGAATCATCATGCTGAAACTGATACAACCACATCATATCCTTCTAACGTTCCTAGTTCACACAGAAAACACTTCACCAACAACACATAATTGCAATCTGGATCAATCTCACACTATGAACATATGGAGATGGGATGGGAGGAGGGAAGGGGATAGGGGTCGGGGCGGTAGCTTACCTTGGAGGAGCGGGCCGGGGTGGAGGAGGCGGTCGGAGAGGATAAGGATGCTCCAGCGACGGGTGGTGGTGGTGGTGCTCCGGCGACGGTGGTGTGGACGGGGCGGCGTCCGGGCGGCGGGGTCGCGTCGAGGCGGCGGGGCAGCGTCGAG
>NC_041382.1:750757351-750805897 GCF_002162155.2 Triticum dicoccoides
CTTCTTTTTCGCAAATGGAGTTCTTCTGTGGAACGGACGTCCTTTAGGTAGGGTGGTCCTGCTTCTTCTTGTGGTGTATGCTGCTACTTCATCATCGTCGTCATGTTCGATCCTCGGGTCGCCGTACTTGTCGAAGTCTTGCTCATTGGCTACTCCATCCATTCCGATGATCTTCCTTTTGCCTCTCCTCACGACAACACGACTGGGCTTTGGCGGGTCGGTAATGAAGAAGCATTGGTCCACTTGGGAAGCCAGTACCCATGGCTCATTTTTCGCGGTGACGTTTGCGCCCGTGGTCTTGGATTTGGCTTCGGGTATAACCATGGTGGTGAAATACCGGTCTTCTTTTATGACGTTCTTGGCCCATCTAACACGGAACATCGGGACCTTCTCTCCAGCGTAGCTCAGCTCCCAGATCTCCTCGATCCTTTCGTAGTATCTGTCCTTGTCGTTACCGGTGTAGGATTCCATCGTTACCCCGGAGTTCTGATAACCATCGCTCTTCATGTCCTTGGCCTCGGTGTAGAATGTGTAGCCGTTGATATCGTACGCCTCATAGGTCATCAGGTTGTGCTCGGCGCCCTGTGACAAGGCGAATATGAGTTGTTCTTCTGCGGAAGAATCCTCATGTAAAGGGTACGACAGAAGCTTCTGCTTGAACCAACGCGTGAAACATGAGTTGTGCTCTTTGAGTATATCTCCGTCCGTCCTCTGTTGGTCTCGGTCATTGTACGTCTTCTTAATAAAGGTTTTGTGCTCTACCACCCAAGGATCGACCACGTCTATGTGTTGTAGCGCGACTAGGTTTGCTCTTTCAAAGTCGGCGAGTCGACCCTCGAAGTCGACATGCATTTCGCGGCGACCCTCACGGTGAACCCATCCAGCGAGCCTGCCGAGGTGCCCGTTGACGGGCAGACCAACGGGGTTCTCGATGCCTAGATAATTCGTGCAGTAGGAGATGCACTCTTCGGTCAGAAAGCCCCTGGCTATGCTTCCTTCTGGACGTGACATGTTGCAAACGTATCCTTTGATGACACCATTCATCCTTTCGAACGGCATCATGCTATGCAGGAACGTCGGCCCGAGTTGGATGATATCCTCCACTATATGGACCAGCAGATGCACCATAACGTCGAAGAATGCGGGCGGGAAGTACATCTCAAGCTCGCATAGTATCACCACGATCTCTTCCTGTAGCCTTCTGAGTTGCCTCACGCCAATCGACTTCCGAGAGATGACGTCGAAGAAGTTGCATAGGCCAAATAGCATTTCACGGACGTGCGCGTCCATGATCCCACGGATTGCAACTGGAAGTATCTGCGTCATCAGCACGTGACAGTCGTGAGACTTCATCCCGCTGAACTTCTGCTTCGCTGGGTCTAGGTATCTGCTTATCTTCCCCGCGTAACCGTAAGGAAGTTTTACTCCTAGGAGGCAGGTGAAAAACTGCTCGATCTCCTCCTGACTTAGAGTGAAGCACGCGGGAGGGTAGTCATTTCCGGTCTTCTTGGCCTTTTTGCCTTTGCGACGACTTTCTGTGTCCTGCTTCGCCTCATCATCATCATCATCATCATCATCATCATCATATATAGCGTGAAGCTCCTGCCTGATGCCCATTGATTTCAAGTCTGCCCTTGCTTTTGGCCCATCTTTGGTCCTCTCTGGCATGTTGAGCAGGGTACCAAGCAGACTCTCGCACACGTTCTTCGTGATATGCATGACATCAAGGCTGTGAGGCACACGGTGGATCTTCCAGTACGGCAAGTCCCAGAAAACAGACCTCGTTTTCCATACCTTCAGCAGGGGCTCTGGCGCCTTTCGCTTCTTTCCCGGCTCTGGCGCCTTTCGCTTCTTTCCCGGCTCTGGCGCCTTTTGCTTCTTTCTCGGCAGTGGGCAGTCTTTCCAATTTTTCAACAGCTTGTCTATTTCCTCGCCGCTCCTCGTACACGGGCGTTTTCGGGGTTCGGTTTCACCATCGAACAGATCCTTGCGTTTCCTCCACGGGTCATCGTTGCGAAGCCACCTTCGATGTCCCATGAACATGGTTTTCGAAGACCCGGGATCTCTATCTAGCTGGCGATACGTTGTGTCATCCATGCACCTTACGCATCCAGAAAATCCGTGGACTACCTGCCCCGCAAGATATCCGTAACCGAGATAGTCGTGCACCGTCGTGAGCAGTGCGGCTCTCATAGGGAAATATTCTTTCTCTGCGGCTTCCCACGTATTGGCTGGCGTTTCCCACAGCGTGTCAAGCTCCTCTTTCAGCAGCCCCAGATACAGATTGATGTCGTTCCTTGGTTGTTTCGGCCCTTCAATTAGCATACTCATGTGAATGTACTTCCTCTTCATGCACAACCAGGGGGGAAGGTTGTACATCCACACAAACACAGGCCAGGTGCTATGTGTGCTTCTCTGGTTACCAAACGGATTGTCTCCATCGGTGCTCGCGCCCAGCACGATGTTCCTTGGATCGTTCCCAAATTCTGGGTATTCGAAGTTCAACGCTTTCCACTGGCTCGCATCCTTAGGGTGACTCAGCATCTTGTCTTTTTTATCTATCTCTGGATCATTTGCGTCATCTTCTCGCTTCTTCTCGCTTTGCTACCTTAGGATCCGCGAAATACCGCTGCAGACGAGGAGTGATCGGAAAGTACCACACCACTTTTCGAGGAGCTTTCTTCCTCTTCTTGTATCGAGTGACACCGCACACCGGACATATGGTAGACTCCACGTGCTCGTCCCGATAAATGATGCAATTGTTCATGCACACATGGTATTTCACGTGCGGTAAATCCAGAGGACACACGATTTTCTTCGCCTCCTCCAAACTGGTCGGGCACTTGTTCCCCTTGGGAAGACGTTCGTGCCAGAATGACATGTTCTCGTCGAAGCATGCGTCGGTCATTTTGTGTTTTACCTTCATCTCCAGAGCCATGAGCGTTACTTTCAGGCGGGTATCCTCGAGCCTGCATCCTTCATACAATGGAGTAACCACGTCTAACTCAAGTTGATCCATCTTGGCTTTCTCTCGGGCGGCAGCTCTTGCATATCCGTCTGCTTGAGAAGCAGCTCTTGAATATGAGGGTCCTGCACCCAGCCCATCGATGGTCCAGCGTCGTCTGCTCCGCCGGCATCATCATCATGTCCTGCATCTTCTACATGATGACTGTGTACAGCATCACCGTCGTGATCATCTCCTGGGGATTCTTTGTCTTCTCGCCCCCCCGAGCCGCGGTGGTTGTCTTGCTGCCCTTCCTCATTTCTTGCCCGGCCCCCATGGACGACTTCGTAGTCATCTTCATCACCTTGCCACCGATAGCCATCCATGAAACCACGCAAGAGCAGGTGGTCCCGCACCTGCCCGGAATCCGGGTCCGCAATAAGGCTATTCAGCTTGCATCTTCGACACGGACATCTTATCTCCGTCTCGTTCTTTTGAAGCATCTCGGCCTTCGCGGACCTCAAAAACCTATTCACGATGCCTTCGGTCATCGTGCGGACCATGGTCGCCTGCGGGGTAGAGCAAAACGATATTTTAGAACCAAGAAAAAAATTGGCATGACTTTCCCTAAAAATAGGACCAAAAAGAATGCTTAATGCCAAAATTCTCGCCGAAACGGAAATGAATCAACATTCCGGCAAAATATTGGCAACTATCGCATTTCAAATACCGGTACACCTCCAAACACAAACACATATGCAACACCACAAACATATGCAACACCACGAACATACATAGATCTAGCTAGGCCATAAAAAGTGCATGTGCACATTGTTGTAGGGAGAACAACATAAATATAGCTTCCCCCCTTACTTACCTAGCAAAACAAGGTAACTTAACCACTTAATTTGAATGAATCTATGGTGGAAATGAGGTGAAAAAGAGGAGGCACCCGAGACAAGGAGGAGGCGGTGGAGAGAATGAAGTGGGGAGAAAGTGAGTGTGGGAGGAGAGGTTGTCCAAAATATCTTGTTGCTGCCCACTTACTAATGGCGCACCAGCAACAAATGCGCCATTAGTAATCCAGGTTACTAATGGCGCACCACCCCCTGGTGGTGCGCCATTAGAAATTTTGCAAAAAAAGGAATAAAAGCAATAATAAAAAAATAACATTAGTGGCGCACCTTCTGGCTGGTGCGCCATTACTAGGTACAACTAGTAATGGCGCACCACCAGGGGATGCGCCATTAGTATGTTTGGACAGGCGCACTAGTTCAAAAAAAAAATTTGGTACTAATGGCGCACCGTGGTCAGGGTGCGCCATTAGTAGTTTCAACACTAATGGCGCATCAGAAGGTGGTGCGCCATTAGTATATACTAATGGCGCACCACTTGTCTGGTGCGCCTTTAGTGTCATTTCCATCTATAGCCCTTTTCCTAGTAGTGCCCTTTGCAGTAGAAGCACTTAGTCTCAGGCTTAGGACCAGACTTGGGCTTCTTCACTTGAGCAGCAACTTTCTTGCCGTTCTTCTTGAAGTTCCCCTTCTTCCCTTTGCCATTTTCTTGAAACTAGTGGTCTCGTCAACCATCAACACTTGATGTTTTTCTTGATTTCTACCTTCGTTGATTTCAGCATAACGAAGAGCTTGGGAATTGTTTCTGTTATCCCTTGCATATTATAGTTCATCACGGAGTTCTACTAACTTGGTGATGGTGACTAGAGAATTCTGTCAATCACTATTTTATCTGGAAGATTAACTCCCACTTGATTCAAGCAATTGTAGTACCCAGACAATCTGAGCACATGCTCACTAGCTGAGCAATTCTCCTCCATCTTGTAGGCAAAGTACTGTCAGAGGTCTCATACCTCTGGACACGGGCATGAGTATGAAATACCAATTTCAACTCTTGGAACATCTTATATGCTCCGTGGCGTTCAAAACAATTTTTGAAGTCCCGGTTCTAAGCCGTAAAGCATGGTGCACTAAACTATCAAGTAGTTATCATACCGAGCTTTGTCAAAACGTTCATAACGTCTGCATATGCTCCTGCAATAGGTCCGTCACCTAGCGGTGCATCAAGGACATAATTCTTCTGTGCAGCAATGAGGATAAACCTCAGATCACGGATCCAATCCGCATCATTGCTACTAACACCTTTCAACTTAGTTTTCTCTGGGAACACATATAAAACATAAACGGGGAGTAACATCGCGAGCTATTGATCTACAACATAGATATGCTAATACTACCAGGACTAAGTTCATGATAAATTAAAGTTCAATTAATCATATTACTTAAGAACTCGCACTTAGATAGACATCCCTCTAATCCTCTAAGTGATCACGTGATCCATATCAACTAAACCATGTCCGATCATCACGTGAGATGGAGTAGTTTCAATGGTGAACATCACTATGTTGATCATATCTACTATATGATTCACGCTCGACCTTTCGGTCTCAGTATTCTGAGGCCATATCTGTTATATGCTAGGCTCGTCAAGTTTAACCTGAGTATTGCGTGTGTGCAACTGTTTTGCACCCGTTGTATTTGAACATAGAGCCTATCACACCCGATCATCACGTGGTGTCTCAGCACGAAGAACTTTCGCAACGGTGCATACTCAGGGAGAACACTTATACCTTGATAATTTAGTGAGAGGTCATCTTATAAAGCTACCGCCGAACTAAGCAAAATAAGATGTATAATAGATAAACATCACATGCACTCATAATATGTGACATGATATGGCCATCATCATCTTGTGCCTTCGATCTCCATCTCCAAAGCATCGTCATGATCTCCATCGTCACCGGCATGACACCATGATCTCCATCATCTTGATCTATATCAATGTGTCGTCACATGATCGTCTCACCAACTATTGCTCTTGCAACTATTGCTATCGCATAGCGATAAAGTAAAGCAATTATTTGGCACTTGCATATTATGCAATAAAGAGACAACCATAAGGCTTCTACCAGTTGCCGATAACTTCAACAAAACAGATCATCTCATACAACAAAATATAGCATCATGTCTTGACCATATCACATCACAACATGCCCTGCAAAAACAAGTTAGACGTCATCTACTTTGTTGTTGCAAGTTTTACGTGGCTACTACGGTCTGAGCAAGAATCGTTCTTACCTACGCATCAAAACCACAACGATAGTTTGTCAAGTTGGTGTTGTTTTAACCTTCGCAAGGACCGGGCGTAGCCACACTCAGTTCAACTAAAGTTGGAGAAACTGACACCCGCTAGTCACCTGTGTGCATAGCACGGCGGTAAAACCAGTCTCGCGTAAGCATACGCATAATGTCGGTCCGGGCCGCTTCATCCAACAATACCGCCGAACCAAAGTATGACATGCTGGTAAGCAGTATGACTTATATCGCCCACAACTCACTTGTGTTCTACTCGTCCATATGACATCTACACATAAAACCAGGCTCTGATGCCACTGTTGGGGAACGTAGTAATTTCAAAAAATTTCCTACGCACACGCAAGATCATGGTGATGCATAGCAACGAGAGGGGAGAGTGTTGTCTATGTACCCTCGTAGACCGAAAGCGGAAGCGTTAGCACAACGAGGTTGATGTAGTCGTACGTCTTCACGATCCGACCGATCCAAGTACCGAACGCACGGCACCTCCGAGTTCTGCACACATTCACCCCGATGACGTCCCTCGAACTCTGATCCAGTCGAGTGTTGAGGGAGAGTTTCGTCAGCACGACGGCGTGGTGACGATGATGATGTTCTACCGACGCAGGGCTTCGCCTAAGCACCGCTACAGTATTATCGAGGTGGACTATGGTGGAGGGGGGCACCGCACACGGCTAAAAGATCAACTGATCAAATGTTGTCTTTGGGGTGCCCCCTGCCCCCGTATATAAAGGAGTGGAGGAGGGGAGGGCCGGCCCTCTCTATGGCGCGCCCTAGGGGAGTCCTACTCCCATCGGGAGTAGGATTCCCCTTTTCCGAGTACAACTAGGAGTCCTTCCAAGTAGTAGGAGTAGGAGACAAGGAAGGGGAAGAGGGAAGGGAAGGAAGGAGGGGGCGCCGCCCCTCTCCCTAGTCCAATTCGGACTAGTCAATGGGGGGGGCGCACGGCCTGCCTCTCCCTCTCCCCTAAAGCCCAATAAGGCCCATATACTTCTTCCCCCGTATTCCCGTAACTCCCAGGTACTCCGAAAAATACCTGAACCACTCGGAACCTTTCCGATGTCCGAATATAGTCGTCCAATATATCGATCTTTACGTCTCGACCATTTCGAGACTCCTCGTCATGTCCCCGATCTCATCCGGGACTCCGAACTACTTCGGTACATCAATACTCATAAACTCATAATATAACTGTAATCGAAACTTTAAGCGTGCGGACCCTACGGGTTCGAGAACTATATAGACATGACCGAGACACGTCTCCGGTCAATAACCAATAGCAGAACCTGGATGCTCATATTGGCTCCCACATATTCTACAAAGATCTTTATTGGTCAGACCGCATAACAACATATGTTGTTCCCTTTGTCATCGGTATGTTACTTACCCGAGATTCGATTGTCGGTATCTCAATACCTATTCAATCTCGTTACCGGTAAGTCTCTTTACTCGTTCCGTAATACATCATCCCGCAACTAACTCATTAGTTGCAATGCTTGCAAGGCTTAAGTGATGTGCATTACCGAGAGGGCCCAGAGATACCTCTCCGACAATCGGAGTGACAAATCCTAATCTCGAAATATGCCAAGCCAACATGTACCTTCGGAGACACCTGTAGAGCTCCTTTATAATCACCCAGTTGCGTTGTGACATTTGGTAGCACACAAAGTGTTCCTCCGGTAAACGGGAGTTGCATAATCTCATAGTCATAGGAACATGTATAAGTCATGAAGAAAGCAATAGGAACATACTAAACGATCAAGCGCTAAGCTAACGGAATGGGTCAAGTCAACCACATCATTCTCCTAATGATGTGATCCCGTTAATCAAATGAAAACTCATGTCTATGGCTAGGAAACATAACTATCTTTGATCAACGAGCTAGTTAAGTAGAGGCATACTAGTGACACTCTGTTTGTCTATGTATTCACACAAGTGTTATGTTTCCGGTTAATACAATTCTAGCATGAATAATAAACTTTTATCATGAAATAAGGAAATAAATGATAACTTTATTATTGCCTCTAGGGCATATTTCCTACTGTTAATTATTATCCTCAAATTCAGAGCTTGAGCTTGCTAGTTGAAGAGAGGACTACTTAAACATGTCCTCATGCTACTTAAACAATGTTGTCCTGCTATAAATGAAGGAAATATGCCCTAGAGGCAATAATAAAGTTATTATTTATTTCCTTATATCATGATAAATGTGTATTATTCATGCTAGAATTGTATTAACCGGAAACATAATACTTGTGTGAATACATAGACAAACTAAACGTCACTAATATGCCTCTACTTGACTAGCTCGTTAATCGAAGATGGTTATGTTTCCTAACCATAGACATGTGTTGTTATTTAACTAACGGGATCACATCATTAGGAGAATGATGTGATTGACATGACCCATTCCATTAGCTTAGCACCCGATCGTTTAGTATGTTGCTATTGCTTTCTTCATGACTTATACATGTTCCTGTGACTATGAGATTATGCAACTTCCGTTTGCCGGAGGAACACTTTGTGTGCTACCAAACGTCACAACGTAACTGGGTGATTATAAAGGTGCTCTACAGGTGTCTCCAAAGGTACGTGTTGGGTTGGTGTATTTCGAGATTAGGATTTGTCACTCCGATTGTCGGAGAGGTATCTCTGGGCCCTCTCGGTAATGCACACCGCTTAAGCCTTGCAAGAAATACAACTAATGAGTTAGTTGCGAGATGATGTATTACGGAACGAGTAAAGAGACTTGCCGGTAACGAGATTGAACTAGGTATTGAGATACCGATGATTGAATCTCGGGCAAGTAACATACCGATGACAAAGGGAACAACGTATGTTGTTATGCGGTCTGACCGACAAAGATCTTCGTAGAATATGTAGGAGCCAATATGAGCATCCAGGTTCCGCTATTGTTTATTGACCGAAGACGTGTCTCGGTCATGTCTACATTGTTCTCGAGCCCGTAGGGTCCACACGCTTAACGATGATAGTTTCATTATGAGTTTATATATTTTGATGTACTGAAGGTTGTTCGGAGTCCCGGATGTGATCACGGACATGACGAGGAGTCTCGAAATGGTCGAGACATAAAGATCGATATATTGGACGGCTATATTCGGACATCGAAAGTGTTCCGGGTGATTTCGAAGAAAACTGGAGTGCCGGAAGGGTTACCGGAACCCCCCGGGGAAGTATTGGGCCTTAGTGGGCCTGAGGGGAGAGAGAGGGCAGCAGCCCACGAGGTGGCGCGCCCCCTCCCATGGGGAGTCCGAATTGGACTAGGGAGGGGGGCGCGGCCCCTCTTTCCCTCTCGCTCTCTTTCCTTCCCCCTTCTCTCTTCCTAGTTGGACTAGGAAAGGGGAGTCCTACTCCTACTAGGAGGAGGACTCCCCCCTCCTTGGCGCGCCCCAAGGGCCGGCCGGCCTCCCCCCTTTCTCCTTTATATACGGGGGCAGGGGGGCACCTCTAGACACACAAGTTGATCTTCGTGATCGTTCTCTTAGCCGTGTACGGTGCCCCCCTCCACCATAATCCTTGATAATATTGTAGCGGTGCTTAGGCGAAGCCCTGCGATGGTAGAACATCAAGATCGTCACCACGCCATCGTGCTGACGGAACTCTTCCCCGACACTTTGCTAGATCGGAGTCCGGGGATCGTCATCAAGCTGAACGTGTGCTAGTACTCGGAGGTGCTGTAGTTTCGGTGCTTGATCGATCGGGCCGTGAAGACGTACGACTATATCAACCGTGTTGTCATAACGCTTCCGCTGTCGGTCTACGAGGGTACGTGGACAACACTCTCCCCTCTCGTTGCTATGCATCACCATGATCTTGTGTGTGCATAGGAATTTTTTTGAAATTCCTACGTTCCCCAACAGTGGCATTCGAGCCTAGGTTTTATGCGTTGATGTTATATGCATGAGTAGAACACAAGTGAGTTGTGTTGGGGAACGTAGCAGAAATACAAAAATTTTCCTACGTAACACCAAGATCTATCTATGGAGAGACCAGCAACGAGTAGAAGGAGAGGGGAGAGTTTGCATATACATACCCTTGTAGATCGCTAAGCGGAAGCGTTCAAGTGAACGGGGTTAATGGAGTCGTACTCGTCGTGATTCAGATCACCGATGATCAAGTGCCGAACGGACGGCACCTCCGCGTTCAACACACGTACAGCCCGGTGACGTCTCCCACGCCTTGATCCAGCAAGGAGAGAGGGAGAGGTTGAGGAAGACTCCATCCAACAGCAGCACAACGGCGTGGTGGTGGTGGAGGACCGTGGCAATCCTGCAGGGCTTCGCCAAGCACCTACGGGAGAGGAGGAGGTGTCACAGGAGGGAGGGAGGCGCCAGGGGCTCAGGTATGGATGCCCTCCCTCCCCTCCACTATATATAGGGGCAGGGGAGAGGGGGGAGGCGCAGCCTTGCCCCCTACTCCAAGCAAGGGGTGCGGCTAAGGAGGGGGGAGGAGTCCATCCTCCCCAAGGCACCTCGGAGGTGCCTTCCCCCTTTAGGACTCTCCCCTTTTTCCTTTATCTTGGCGCATGGGCCTCTAGGGGCTGGTGCCCTTGGCCCATGTAGGCCAAGGCGCACCCCCTACAGCCCATGTGGCCCCCCGGGGCAGGTGGCCCCACCCGGTGGGCCCCCGGGACCCTTCCGGTGGTCCCGGTACAATACCGATGACCCCGAAACTTGTCCCGATGGCCGAAACAGGACTTCCTATATATAAATCTTTACCTCCGGACCATTCCGGAACTCCTCGTGACGTCCGGGATCTCATCCGGGACTCCGAACAACATTCGGTTACCACATACAAGCTTCCTTTATAACCCTAGCGTCATCGAACCTTAAGTGTGTAGACCCTACGGGTTCGGGAGACATGCAGACATGACCGAGACGTTCTCCGGTCAATAACCAACAGCGGGATCTGGATACCCATGTTGGCTCCCACATGTTCCACGATGATCTCATCGGATGAACCACGATGTCAAGGACTCAATCGATCCCGTATTCAATTCCCTTTGTCTATCGGTATGTTACTTGCCCGAGACTCGATCGTCGGTATACCGATACCTTGTTCAATCTCGTTACCGGCAAGTCACTTTACTCGTTCCATAACACATCATCCCGTGATCAACTCCTTGGTCACATTGCGCATATGATGATGTCCTACCGAGTGGGCCCAGAGATACCTCTCCGTTTACACGGAGTGACAAATCCCAGTCTCGATCCGCATAAAACAATAGATACTTTCGGAGATACCTGTAGTGCACCTTTATAGTCACCCAGTTACGTTGTGACGTTTGATACACCCAAGGCACTCCTACGGTATCCAGGAGTTACACGATCTCATGGTCAAAGGAAGAGATACTTGACATTGGCAAAGCTCTAGCAAACGAACTACACGATCTTTGTGCTAGTCTTAGGATTGGGTCTTGTCCATCACATCATTCTCCTAATGATGTGATCCCGTTATCAACGACATCCAATGTCCATAGCCAGGAAACCATGACTATCTGTTGATCACAACGAGCTAGTCAACTAGAGGCTCACTAGGGACATATTGTGGTCTATGTATTCACACGTGTATTACGATTTCCGGATAATACAGTTATAGCATGAATAAAAGACAATTATCATGAACAACGAAATATAATAATAATACTTTTATTATTGCCTCTAGGGCATATTTCCAATAGTCTCCCACTTGCACTAGAGTCAATAATCTAGTTCACATCGCCATGTGACTAATACCCAAGAGTTTTACTAGAGTCAGTAGTCTAGTTCACATCACTATGTGATTAACACTCAATGAGTTTTATGTTTGATCATGTTGCTTGTGAGAGAGGTTTTAGTCAACGGGTCTGAACCTTTCAGATCCGTGTGTGCTTTACAAATCTCTATGTCATCTCCTAGATGCAGCTACCACGCTCTATTTGGAGCTATTCCAAACAACGGTTCTACTTGGAGCTATTCTAAATTATTGCTCCATTATATGTATCCGGTCTCTCTACTCAGAGCTATCCGGATAGGTGTCAAGCTTGCATCGTTGTAACCTTTACGACGAACTCTTTTACCACCTCCATAATCGAGAAAATTCCTTAGTCCACTAGTTACTAAGGATAACTTTGACCGCTGTCCTGTGAGCCATTCTTGGATCACTCTTGTACCCCTTGACTGACTCATGGCAAGGCACACTTCAGGTGCGGTACACAGCGTAGCATACTGAAGAGCCTACGTCTTAAGCATAGGGGACGACCTTCGTCCTTTCTCTCTATTCTGCCGTGGTCGAGCTTTAAGTCTTAACTTCGTACCTTACAACTCAGGCAAGAACTCCTTCTTTGACTGGTCCATCTTGAACACCTTCAAGATCATGTCAAGGTATGTGCTCATTTGAAAGTATTATTAAGCATTTTGATCTATCCTTATAGATCTTGATGCTCAATGTTCAAGTAGCTTAATCCAGGCTTTCCATTGAAAAACACTTTCAAAATAACCCTATATGCTTTCCAGAAATTCTACGTCATTTCTGATCAACAATATGTCAACAACATATACTCATCAGAAATTCTATAGTGCTCCCACTCACTTCTTTGGAAATACAAGTTTCTCATAAACTTTGTACAAACCCAAAATCTTTGATCATCATCAAAGCATACATTCCAACTCCGAGATGCTTACTCCAGTCCTTAGAAGGATCGCTGGAGCTAGCATACCTTTTAGCATCCTTAGGATCGACAAAACTTTTCTGATTGTATTGCATACAACCTTTCCTTACGAAAACTAGTAAGGAAACTTGTCTTGACATCCATCTGCCAGATTTCATAAATGCAGCTAATGCTAACATGATTCCGACGGACTTTAAGCATCGCTACGTGTGAGAAAATCTCATCGTAGTCAACTCCTTGAACTTGTCGGAAAACACTTCGCCACAAGTCGAGCTTCATAGATGGTGACATTACCATCCACGTCCGTCTTCTTCTTAAAAGATCCATTTATCTCAATGGATTGCCGATCATCGGGCAAGTCCATCAAAGTCCATGGATCCGTTCTCGGATTTTATGGCTCCTAACCATTTGTCGGAATCCGGGCCCACCATCACTTCTCCATAGCTTGTAGGTTCATTGTTGTCTAGCAACATGACCTTCAAGACATGATTACGTACCACTCTGAAGTAGTACGCATCCTTGTCATCCTACGAGGTTTGGGAGTGACTTGATCCGAAGTTTCATGATCAATATCATAAGCTTCCACTTCAATTGGTGTAGGTGCCACAGGAACAACTCCCTGTGCCCTGTCACACACTAGTTGAAGAGACGGTTCAATAACCTTATCAAGTCTCCACCATCCTCCCACTCAATTCTTTCGAGAGAAACCTTTCCTCGAGAAAGGACCCGATTCTAGAAACAATCCATATTGCTTTCGGATCTGAATTAGGAGGTATACCCAACTGTTTTGGGTTTCCTATGAAGATGCATTTTATCCGCTTTGGGTTCGAGCTTATCAACCTGAAACTTTTTCATATAAGCGTCGCAGCCCCAAACTTTTAAGAAACGACAACTTAGGTTTCTCTAAACCATAATTCATACGGTGTCATCTCATCGGAATTATGTGGTGCCCTATTTAAAGTGAATGTGGTTGTCTCTAATGCCTAACCCATGAACAATAGTGGTAATTCGATAAGAGACATCATGGTACGCACCATATCCAATAGGGTGCAACTATGATGTTCGGACACACCATCACATTATGGTGTTCCAGGCGGTATTAATTGCGAAACAATTTCCACAATGTCTTAATTGTGTGCCAAAACTCGTAACTCAGATATTCATCTCTATGATCATATCATAGACATTTTATCCTCTTGTCACAATGATCTGCTACTTCACTCTGAAATTACTTGAACCATTCAATAATTCAGACTTGTGTTTCATCAAGTAAATATACTCAACATTTACTCGAATCATCTGTGAAGTAAGATCATAACGATATTCACTGCATGCCTCAGCACTCATTGGATTGGACACATCAAAATGTGTTACTTCCTACAAGTTGCTATCTTGTTCCATCTTACTGAAAACGAGGCTTTTCAGTCATCTTGCCCATGTGGTATGATTTGCATATCTCAAGTGATTCAAAATCAAGTGAGTCCAAACGATCCATTTGCATGGAGTTTCTTCATGCATATACACCAATAGACATGGTTCGCATGTCTCAAACTTTTCAAAAACGAGTGAGTCCAAAGATCCATCAACATGGAGCTTCTTCATGCGTTTTATACCATTATGACTTACATGGCAGTGCCACAAGTAAGTGGTACTATCATTACTATCTTATATCTTTTGGCATGAAAATGTGTATCACTACGACCGAGATTCAATAAACCATTCCTTTAGGTGCAAGACCATTGAAGGTATTATTCAAAAATTAGAGTAACCATTATTCTCCTTAAATGAATAACCGTATTGCTATAGACATATTCCAATCATGTCTATGCTCAACGCAAACACCAAATCTCGATGGTAGAGGGAGCGTGCGATGCTTGATCATATCAACATTGGAAACACTTCCAACACATATCGTCAGCTCACCTTTAGCTAGTCTCCGTTTATTCCGTAGCCTTTTTATTTCGAGTTACTAACACTTAGCAACCGAACCGGTATCTAATACCCTGGTGCTACTAGGAGTACTAGTAAAGTACACATTAACATAATGTATATCCAATATACTTCTATCGACCTTGCCAGCCTTCTCATCTACCAAGTATCTAGGGTAATCCTGCTCCAGTGGTTGTTCCCCTTATTACAGAAGCACTTAGTCTCGGGTTTGGGTTCAACCTTGGGTTTCTTCACTGGAGCAGCAGCTGATTTGCCGTTTCATGAAGTATCCCTTCTTGCCCTTGCCCTTCTTGAAACTAGTGGTTTCACCAACCATCAACAATTGATGCTCCTTCTTGATTTCTACTTTCGCGGTGTCAAACATCGCGAATACCTCAAGGATCATCATATCTATCCCTGATATGTTATAGTTCATCACGAAGCTCTAGCAGCTTGGTGGCAATGACTTTGGGGAAACATCACTATCTCATCTGGAAGATCAACTCCCACTCGATTCAAGTGATTGTTGCACTCAGACAATCTGAGCACAAGCTCAACGATTGAGCTTTTCTCCCTTAGTTTGCAGGCTAAGAAAATCGTCGGAGGTCTCATACCTCTTGACGTGGGCACGAGCCTGAAATCCTAATTTCAGCCCTCGAAACATCTCATATGTTCCGCGACGTTTCGAAAACGTCTTTGGTGCCTCAATTCTAAACCGTTTAACTGAACTATCACGTAGTTATCAAAAACGTGTATGTTCGATGTTCGAAACATCCACAAACGACGTTTGGGGTTCAGCACATTGAGCGGTGCATTAAGGACATAAGCTTTCTACTGTCCGCATAATTGCTACTTCAACTTTCAACTATATTTTCTCTAGGAACACATCTAAAACAGTAGAACTATAGCGTGAACTACGACATAATTTGCAAAAGGTCTTTTGACTATGTTCAGGATAATTAAGTTCATCTTATGAACTCCCACTCAGATAGACATCCCTCTGGTCATCTAAGTGATCACATGATCCGAGTGAACTAGGCCGTGTCCGATCATCACGTGAGACGGACTAGTTAACGTCGGTGAACATCTTCATGTTGATCGTATCTACTATACGACTCATGCTCGACCTTTCGGTCTCCGTGTTCCGAGGCCATGTCTGCACATGCTAGGCTCGTCAAGTTAACCCTAAGTGTTTTCGCTATGTAAAACTGTCTTACACCCGTTGTATGTGAACGTAAGAATCCATCACACCCGATCATCACGTGGTGCTTAGAAGCGACGAACTGTAGCAACGGTGCACAGTTAGGGGAGAACACTTCTTGAAATTTTGTAAGGGATCATCTTATTTACTACCGTCGTCCTAAGTAAACAAGATGCATAAACATGATAAACATCACATGCAATCAAATAGTGACATGATATGGCCAATATCATTTTGCTCCTTTTGATCTTCATCTTCGGGGCTCCATGATCATCATCGTCACCGGCATGACACCATGATCTCCATCATCATGATCTCCATCATCGTGTCTTCATGAAGTTGTCACGCCAACGACTACTTCTACTTCTATGACTAACGCGTTTAGCAATAAAGTAAAGTAGTTTACATGGCGTTCTTCAATGACACGCAGGTCATACAAAAAATAAAGACAACTCCTATGGCTCCTGCCGGTTGTCATACTCATCGACATGCAAGTCGTGAATCCTATTACAAGAACATGATCAATCTCATACATCACATATCATTCATCACATTCTTCTTGGCCATATCACATCACATTACATACCCTGCAAAAACAAGTTAGACGTCCTCTAATTGTTGTTGCATGTTTTACGTGGCTGCTATGGGTTTCTAGCAAGAACGTTTCTTACCTACGCAAGACCACAACGTGATATGCCAATTGCTATTTACCCTTCATAAGGACCCTTTTCATCGAATCCGTTCCGACTAAAGTGGGAGAGACTGGCACCCGCTAGCCACCTTATGCACCAAGTGCATGTCAATCGGTGGAACCTGTCTCACGTAAGAGTACGTGTAAGGTCGGTCCGGGCCGCTTCATCCCACAATACCGTCGAAACAAGATTGGACTAGTAACAGTAAGCATATTGAACAACATCAACGCCCACAACTACTTTGTGTTCTACTCGTGCAAAGAATCTACGCAATAGACCTAGCTCATGATGCCACTGTTGGGGAACGTAGCAGAAATACAAAAAATTTCCTACGTAACACCAAGATCTATCTATGGAGAGACCAGCAACGAGTAGAAGGAGAGGGGAGAGTTTGCATCTACATACCCTTGTAGATCACTAAGCGGAAGCGTTCAAGTGAACGGGGTTAATGGAGTCGTACTCGTCGTGATTCAGATCACCGATGATCAAGTGCCGAACGGACGGCACCTCCGCGTTCAACACACGTACAGCCCGGTGACGTCTCCCACGCCTTGATCCAGCAAGGTGAGAGGGAGAGGTTGAGGAAGACTCCATCCAACAGCAGCACAACGGCGTGGTGGTGGTGGAGGACCGTGGCAATCCTGCAGGGCTTCGCCAAGCACCTACGGGAGAGGAGGAGGTGTCACAGGAGGGAGGGAGGCGCCAGGGGCTCAGGTATGGATGCCCTCCCTCCCCTCCACTATATATAGGGGCAGGGGAGAGGGGGGAGGCGCAGCCTTGCCCCCTACTCCAAGCAAGGGGTGCGGCTAAGGAGGGGGGAGGAGTCCATCCTCCCCAAGGCACCTCGGAGGTGCCTTCCCCCTTTAGGACTCTCCCCTTTTTCCTTTATCTTGGCGCATGGGCCTCTAGGGGCTGGTGCCCTTGGCCCATGTAGGCCAAGGCGCACCCCCTACAGCCCATGTGGCCCCCCGGGGCAGGTGGCCCCACCCGGTGGGCCCCCGGGACCCTTCCGGTGGTCCCGGTACAATACCGATGACCCCGAAACTTGTCCCGATGGCCGAAACAGGACTTCCTATATATAAATCTTTACCTCCGGACCATTCCGGAACTCCTCGTGACGTCCGGGATCTCATCCGGGATTCCGAACAACATTCGGTAACCACATACAAGCTTCCTTTATAACCCTAGCGTCATCGAACCTTAAGTGTGTAGACCCTACGGGTTCGGGAGACATGCAGACATGACCGAGACGTTCTCCGGTCAATAACCAACAGCGGGATCTGGATACCCATGTTGGCTCCCACATGTTCCACGATGATCTCATCGGATGAACCACGATGTCAAGGACTCAATCGATCCCGTATACAATTCCCTTTGTCTAGCGGTATTTTACTTGCCCGAGATTCGATCGTCGGTATACCGATACCTTGTTCAATCTCGTTACCAGCAAGTCTCTTTACTCGTTCCGTAACACATCATCCCGTGATCAACCCCTTGGTCACATTGTGCACATTATGATGATGTCCTACCGAGTGGGCCCAGAGATACCTCTCCGTTTACACGGAGTGACAAATCCCAGTCTCGATTCGTGCCAACCCAATAGACACTTTCGGAGATACCTGTAATGCACCTTTATAGCCACCCAGTTACGTTGTGACGTTTGGTACACCCAAAGCATTCCTACGGTATCCGGGAGTTGCACAATCTCATGGTCTAAGGAAAAGATACTTGACATTAGAAAAGCTTTAGCATACGAACTACACGATCTTTGTGCTAGGCTTAGGATTGGGTCTTGTCCATCACATCATTCTCCTAATGATGTGATCCCGTTATCAACGACATCCAATGTCCATAGCCAGGAAACCATGACTATCTGTTGCTCACAACGAGCTAGTCAACTAGAGGCTCACTAGGGACATATGGTGGTCTATGTATTCACACGTGTATTACGATTTCCGGATAATACAGTTATAGCATGAATAAAAGACAATTATCATGAACAAGGAAATATAATAATAATACTTTTATTATTGCCTCTAGGGCATATTTCCAACACATTGAACAACGCCATGTAAACTACTTTACTTTATTGCTAAACGTTAGTCATAGAAGTAGAAGTAGTCGTTGGCGTGACAACTTCATGAAGACACGATGATGGAGATCATGATGATGGAGATCATGGTGTCAAGCCGGTGACAAGATGATCATGGAGCCCCGAAGATGAAGATCAATGGAGCTATATGATATTGGCCATATCATGTCACAACTATATAATTGCATGTGATGTTTATTATGTATTATGCATCTTGTTTACTTAGGACGACGGTAGTAAATAAGATGATCCCTTATAAAATTTCAAGAAGTGTTCTCCCCTAACTGTGCACCGTTGCTACAGTTCGTCGCTTCTAAGCACCACGTGATGATCGGGTGTGATGGATTCTTACGTTCACATACAACGGGTGTAAGACAGTTTTACACAGCGAAAACACTTAGGGTTAACTTGACGAGCCTAGCATGTGCAGACATGGCCTCGGAACACGGAGACCGAAAGGTCGAACACGAGTCGTATGGAAGATACGATCAACATGAGAATGTTCACCGACGATGACTAGTCCGTCTCACGTGATGATCGTGTTGGGGAACGTAGCAGAAATTCAAAATTTTCCTACGTAACACCAAGATCTATCTATGGAGAGACCAGCAACGAGTAGAAAGGGGAGTGCATCTACATACCCTTGTAGATCGCTAAGCGGAAGCGTTCAAGTGAACGGGGTTGATGGAGTCGTACTCGTCGTGATTCAGATCACCGATGATCAAGTGCCGAACGGACGGCACCTCCGCGTTCAACACACGTACAGCCCGGTGACGTCTCCCACGCCTTGATCCAGCAAGGAGAGAGGGAGAGGTTGAGGAAGACTCCATCCAGCAGCAGCACAACGGCGTGGTGGTGATGGAGGAGCGTGGCAATCCTGCAGGGCTTCGCCAAGCACCTACGGGAGAGGAGGAGGTGTCACGGGAGGGAGGGAGGCGCCAAAGGCTCAGGTGTGGATGCCCTCCCTCCCCTCCACTATATATAGGGGCAGGGGAGAGGGGGGAGGCGCAGCCTTTCCCCCTCCTCCAAGGAAGGGGTGCGGCTAAGGAGGGGGGAGGAGTCCATCCTCCCCAAGGCACCTCGGAGGTGCCTTCCCCCTTTAGGACTCTCCCCTTTTTCCTTTATCTTGGCGCATGGGCCTCTAGGGGCTGGTGCCCTTGGCCCATGTAGGCCAAGGCGCACCCCCTACAGCCCATGTGGCCCCCCGGGGCAGGTGGCCCCACCCGGTGGGCCCCCGGGACCCTTCCGGTGGTCCCGGTACAATACCGATGACCCCGAAACTTGTCCCGATGGCCGAAACAGGACTTCCTATATATAAATATTTACCTCCGGACCATTCCGGAACTCCTCGTGACGTCCGGGATCTCATCCGGGACTCCGAACAACATTCGGTTACCACATACAAGCTTCCTTTATAACCCTAGCGTCATCGAACCTTAAGTGTGTAGACCCTACGGGTTCGGGAGACATGCAGACATGACCGAGACGTTCTCCGGTCAATAACCAACAGCGGGATCTGGATACCCATGTTGGCTCCCACATGTTCCACGATGATCTCATCGGATGAACCACGATGTCAAGGACTCAATCGATCCCGTATTCAATTCCCTTTGTCTATCGGTATGTTACTTGCCCGAGATTTGATCGTCGGTATACCGATACCTTGTTCAATCTCGTTACCGGCAAGTCACTTTACTCGTTCCATAACACATCATCCCGTGATCAACTCCTTGGTCACATTGCGCATATGATGATGTCCTACCGAGTGGGCCCAGAGATACCTCTCCGTTTACACGGAGTGACAAATCCCAGTCTCGATCCGCATAAAACAATAGATACTTTCGGAGATACCTGTAGTGCACCTTTATAGTCACCCAGTTACGTTGTGACGTTTGATACACCCAAGGCACTCCTACGGTATCCAGGAGTTACACGATCTCATGGTCAAAGGAAGAGATACTTGACATTGGCAAAGCTCTAGCAAACGAACTACACGATCTTTGTGCTAGTCTTAGGATTGGGTCTTGTCCATCACATCATTCTCCTAATGATGTGATCCCGTTATCAACGACATCCAATGTCCATAGCCAGGAAACCATGACTATCTGTTGATCACAACGAGCTAGTCAACTAGAGGCTCACTAGGGACATATTGTGGTCTATGTATTCACACGTGTATTACGATTTCCGGATAATACAGTTATAGCATGAATAAAAGACAATTATCATGAACAACGAAATATAATAATAATACTTTTATTATTGCCTCTAGGGCATATTTCCAACAAGTTGTGGGCGATATAAGTCATACTGCTTACCAGCATGTCATACTTTGGTTCGGCGGTATTGTTGGGTGAAGCGGCCCGGACCGACATTACGCGTACGCTTACGCGAGACTGGTTCTACCGACGTGCTTTGCACACAGGTGGCTGGCGGGTGTCAGTTTCTCCAACTTTAGTTGAACCGAGTGTGGCTACGCCCGGTCCTTGCGAAGGTTAAAACAGCACCAACTTGACAAACTATCATTGTGGTTTTGATGCGTAGGTAAGAACGGTTCTTGTTAAGCCCGTAGCAGGCACGTAAAACTTGCAACAAACAAAGTAGAGGACGTCTAACTTGTTTTTGCAGGGCATGTTGTGATGTGATATGGTCAAGGCATGATGCTAAATTTTATTGTGTGAGATGATCATGTTTTGTAACCGAGTTATCGGCAACTGGCAGGAGCCATATGGTTGTCGCTTTATTGTATGCGATGCAATCACCCTGTAATGCTTTACTTTATCACTAAGCGGTAGCGATAGTCGTAGAAGCGTAAGATTGGCGAGACGTCAATGATGCTACGATGGAGATCAAGGTGTCGCGCCGGTGACGATGGTGATCATGACGATGCTTCGGAGATGGAGATCACAAGCACAAGATGATGATGGCCATATCATATCACTTATATTGATTGCATGTGATGTTTATCTTTTATGCATCTTATCTTGCTTTGATTGACGGTAGCATTATAAGATGATCTCTCACTAAATTTCAAGATAAAAGTGTTCTCCCTGATTATACACCATTGCCAAAGTTCGTCGTGCCCAGACACCACGTGATGATCGGGTGTGATAAGCTCTACATCCATCTACAACGGGTGCAAGCCAGTTTTGCACACGCAGAATACTCAGATTAAACTTGACGAGCCTAGCATATGCAGATATGGCCTCGGAACACTGAGACCGAATGGTCGAGCGTGAATCATATAGTAGATATGATCAAATAGTGATGTTCACCATTGAAAACTACTCCATTTCACGTGATGATCGGTTATGGTTTAGTTGATATGGATCATGTGATCACTTAGAGGATTAGAGGGATGTCTATCTAAGTGGGAGTTCTTAAGTAATATGATTAATTGAACTTAAATTTATCATGAACTTAGTCCTGATAGTATTTTGCAAATTATGTTGAAGATCAATAGCTCGTGTTGTTGCTTCCTTGTGTTTATTTTGATATGTTCCTAGAGAAAAATTAAGTTGAAAGATGTTAGTAGCAATGATGCGGATTGGATCCGTGATCTGAGGTTTATCCTCATTGCTGCACAGAAGAATTATGTCCTTGATGCACCGCTAGGTGACTGACCTATTTCAGGAGCAGATGCAGACGTTATGAACGTTTGGCTAGCTCAATATGATGACTACTTGATAGTTTAGTGCACCATGCTTAATGGCTTAGAATCGGGACTTCAAAGACGTTTTGAACGTCATGGACCATATAAGATGTTCCAGAAGTTGAAGTTAATATTTCAAACAAATACCCGAGTTGAGAGATATGATGTCTCCAACAAGTTCTATAGCTAAAAGATGGAGGAGAATCGCTCAACTAGTGAGCATGTGCTCAGATTGTCTGGGTACTACAATCGCTTGAATCAAGTGGGAGTTAATCTTCCAGATAAAATAGTGATTGACAGAATTCTCTAGTCACCATCACCAAGTTAGTAGAACTTCGTGATGAACTATGATATGCAAGGGATAACGGAAACAATTCCCAAGCTCTTCGTAATGCTGAAATTGACGAAGGTAGAAATCGAGAAAAACATCAAGTGTTGATGGTCGACAAGACCACTAGTTTCAAGAAAAGGGCAAAGGGAAAAAGGGGAACTTCAAGAAGAACAACAAGCAAGTTGCTGCTCAAGTGAAGAAGCCCAAGTCTGGTCCTAAGCCTGAGACTAAGTGCTTCTACTGCAAAGGAACTGGTTACTAGAAGCGGAACTACCCCAAGTGATTGGCGGATAAGAAGGATGGCAAAGTGAACATAAGTATATTTGATATACATGTTATTGATGTGTACTTTACTAGTGTTTATAGAAACCCCTCAGTATTTGATACTAGTTCAGTTGCTAAGATTAGTAACTCGAAACGGGAGTTGCAGAATAAACAGAGACTAGTTAAGGGTGAAGTGACGATGTGTGTTGGAAGTGGTTCCAAGATTGATATGATCATCATCGCACACTCCCTATACTTTCGGGATTAGTGTTGAACCTAAATAAGTGTTATTTGGTGTTTGCGTTGAGCATGAATATGATTTGATCATGTTTATTGTAATACGGTTATTCATTTAAGTAAGAGAATAAATTGTTGTTCTGTTTACATGAATAAAACCTTATATGGTTACACACCCAATGAAAATGGTTCATTGGATCTCGATCGTAGTGATACACATATTCATAATATTGAAACCAAAAGATGCGAAGTTAATAATGATAGTGCAACTTATTTGTGGCACTGCCGTTTAGGTCATATTGGTGTAAAGCGCATGAAGAAACTCCATGCTGATGGGATTTTGGAATCACTTGATTATGAATCACTTGGTGCTTGCGAACCATGCCTTATGGGCAAGATGACTAAGACTCCGTTCTCCGGAGCGAGCAACTGACTTATTGGAAATAATACATACTGATGTATGCGATCCGATGAGTGTTAAGGCTCGTGGCAAGTATCGTTATTTTCTGAACTTCACAGATGATTTGAGCAGATATGGGTATATCTACTTGATGAAACATAAGTCTGAAACATTTGAAAAGTTCAAAGAATTTCAGAGTGAAGTGGAAAATCATCGTGACAAGAAAATAAAGTTTCTACGATCTGATCGCGGAGACAAATATTTGAGTTACGAGTTTGGTCTTCAATTAAAACAATGTGGAATAGTTTCACAAACTCATGCCACCTGGAACACCACAACATAATGGTGTGTCCAAACGTCATAACCGTACTTTATTGGATATAGTGCAATCTATGATGTCTCTTACCGATCTACCACTATCGTTTTGGGGTTATGCGTTAGAGACAGCTGCATTCACGTTAAAAGGGCACCATCTAAATCTGCTGAGACGACACCGTATGAACTGTGGTTTGGCAAGAAACCAAAGTTGTCGTTTCTTAAAGTTTGGGATTGTGATGCTTATATGAAAAAGTTTCATCCTGATAAGCTCAAACCCAAATCGGAGAAATATGTCTTCATAGGATACCCAAAGGAGACTGTTGGGTACACCTTCTATCACAGATCCGAAGGCAAGACATTCGTTGCTAAGAATGGATCCTTTCTAGAGAAGGAGTTTCTCTCGAAAGAAGTGAGTGGGAGGAAAATAGAACTTGATAAGGTAATTGTACCTTCTCCCTTATTGGAAAGTAATTCATCACAGAAATCTGTTCCTGTGACTACTACACTAATTAGTGAGGAAGCTAATGATGATGATCATGTAACTTCAGATCAAGTTACTACCGAATCTCGTAGGTAAACAAGAGTTAGATCCACACCAGAGTGGTACGGTAATCCTGTTCTGGAGGTCATGCTACTTAACCATGACGAACCTACGAACTATGAGGAGCGATGATGAGCCCAGATTCCGCAAAATGGCTTGAGGCCATGAAATCTGAGATGTGATCCATGTATGAGAACAAAGTATGGACTTTGGTTGACTTGCCGATGATCGGCAAACAATTGAGAATAAATGGATCTTCAAGAGGAAGACGGACGCTGATAGTAGTGTTACTATCTACAAAGCTAGAATTGTCGCAAAAGATTTTCGACAAGTTCAAAGTGTTGACAACGATGAGAGTTTCTCACTCGTATCTATGCTTAAGTCTGTCCGAATCATGTTAGCAATTGCCGCATTTTATGAAATCTGGCAAATGGATAAACAAAACTGCATTCCTTAATGGATTTGTTAAAGGAGAGTTGTATATGATGCAACCAGAAGGTTTTGTCAATCCTAAAGGTGCTAACAAAATATGCAAGCTCCAGCGATCCATTTATGGACTGGTGCAAGCATCTCGAAGTTGGAATATACGCTTTGATAAGTTGATCAAAGCATATAGTTTTATACAGACTTGCGGTGAAGCCTGTATTTACTAGAAAGTGAGTGGGAGCACTACAGCATTTCTGATAAGTATATGTGAATGACATATTGTTGATCAGAAATAATGTAGAATTATTCTGCAAAGCATAAAGGAGAGTTTGAAAGGAGTTTTTTCAAAGAAAGACCTCGGTGAAGCTGCTTACATATTGAGCATCAAGATCTATAGAGATAGATCAAGACGCTTGATAAGTTTTTCAATGAGTACATATCTTGACAAGATTTTGAAGTAATTCAAAATGGAATAGTCAAAGAAGGAGTTCTTGCCTGTGTTACAAGGTATGAAATTGAGTAAGACTCAAAGCCCGACCACGGTAGAAGATAGAAAGAGAATGAAAGTCATTCCCTATGCTTTGGCCATAGGTTCTATAAAGTATGCCATGCTGTGTACCAGATCTATTGTATACCCCACCACTGAGTTTGGCAAGAGAGTACAATAGTGATCTAGGAGTAGATCACTGGACAGCGGTCAAAATTATCCTTGGTGGAATAAGGATATGTTTCTCGATTATGGAGGTGACAAAAGGTTCATCGTAAAGGGTTACGTCGATGCAAGTTTTGACACTGATCTAGATGACTCTAAGTCCCAATCTGGATACATATTGAAAGTGGGAGCAATTAGCTAGAGTAGCTCCGTGCAGAGCATTGTTGACATAGAAATATGCAAAATACATACGGCTCTGAATGTGGCAGACCCGTTGACTAAATTTCTCTCACAAGCAAAACATGATCACTCTTTGGGTGTTGATCACATAATGATGTGAACTAGATTATTGACTCTAGTAAACCCTTTGGGTGTTAGTCACATGGAGATGTGAACTAATCACATAAAGATGTGAACTATTGATGTTAAATCACATGGCGATGTGAACTAGATTATTGACTCTAGTGCAAGTGGGAGACTGAAGGAAATATGCCCTAGAGGCAATAATAAAGTTATTATTTATTTCCTTATATCATGATAAATGTTTATTATTCATGCTAGAATTGTATTAACCGGAAACATAATACTTGTGTGAATACATAGACAAACTAAACGTCACTAGTATGCCTCTACTTGACTAGCTCGTTAATCGAAGATGGTTATGTTTCCTAACCATAGACATGTGTTATCATTTGATTAACGGGATCACATCATTAGTAGAATTATGTGATTGACATGACCCATTCCATTAGCTTAGCACCCGATCGTTTAGTATGTTGCTATTGCTTTCTTCATGACTTATACATGTTCCTGTGACTATGAGATTATGCAACTCCCGTTTGCCGGAGGAACACTTTGTGTGCTACCAAACGTCACAATGTAACTGGGTGATTATAAAGGTGCTCTACAGGTGTCTCCAAAGGTACATGTTGGGTTGGCGTATTTCGAGATTAGGATTTGTCACTCCGATTGTCGGAGAGGTATCTCTGGGCCCTCTCGGTAATGCACATCACTTAAGCCTTGCAAGCAATACAACTAATGAGTTAGTTGCGAGATGATGTATTACGGAACGAGTAAAGAGACTTGGCGGTAACGAGATTGAACTAGGTATTGAGATACCGACGATCGAATCTCGGGCAAGTAACATACCGATGACAAAGGGAACAACGTATGTTGTTATGCGGTCTGACCGATAAAGATCTTCGTAGAATATGTAGGAGCCAATATGAGCATCCAGGTTCCGCTATTGGTTATTGACCGGAGACGTGTCTCGGTCATGTCTACATTGTTCTCGAACCCGTAGGGTCCGCACGCTTAACGTTACGATGACCATTTCATTATGATTTATATATTTTGATGTACCGAAGGTTGTTTGGAGTCCCGGATGTGATCACGGACATGACGAGGAGTCTCGAAATGGTCGAGACATAAAGATCGATATATTGGACGGCTATATTCGGACACCGGAAGTGTTCCGGGTGATTTCGGAGAAAACCGGAGTGCCGGAAGGGTTACCGGAACCCCCCGGGGAAGTATTGGGCCTTAGTTGGCCTGAGGGGAGAGAGAGGGCAGCAGCCCAGGAGGTGGCGTGCCCCCTCCCATGGGGAGTCCGAATTGGACTACGGAGGGGGGGGCCTCTTTCCCTCTCCCTCTCCCTCTCTTTCCTTCCCCCTTCTCTCTTCCTAGTTGGACTAGGAAAGGGGAGTCCTACTCCTACTAGGAGGAGGACTCCCCCCTACTTGGCGCGCCCCAAGGGCCGGCCGGCCTCCCCCCTTGCTCCTTTATATACGGGGGCAGGGGGGCACCTCTAGACACACAAATTGATCTTCGTGATCGTTCTCTTAGCCGTGTGCGGTGCCCCCTTCCACCATAATCCTCGATAATATCGTAGCGGTGCTTAGGCGAAGCCCTGCGACGGTAGAACATCAAGATCGCCACCACGCCGTCGTGCTGACGGAACTCTTCCCCGACACTTTGCTGGATCGGAGTCCGGGGATCGTCATCGAGCTGAACGTGTGCTAGAACTCGGAGGTGCCGTAGTTTCTGTGCTTGATCGGTCGGGCCGTGAAGACGTACGACTACATCAACCGCGTTGTCATAACGCTTCCGCTGTCGGTCTACGAGGGTACGTGGACAACACTCTCCCCTCTCGTTGCTATGCATCACCATGATCTTGCGTGTGCGTAGGAAATTTTTTGAAATTCCTACGTTCCCCAACAATAAAGTAAACAAAATCAATCGAATGACCTAACATGTCATACTAAACAAGTTGCATCCTCCATCCTGCTCCAGTAACCCATGCATATTATGTCTTAAATTATTAATAGCATGCTACACTAAATAAAGTGACCTAACTTAACAATGTTGCCAAACCAAGGGGAAAAGATGCTGCCAGAGTAAACAATTGCTTATGATCCACTTTCCTAACTTAACAATACAACTAAACTAAACAATAAACTGCAATGCCTGCCTCCACAGTATAGATCCAGAGAAAACCAAGGCAGAGCACAAACAAAGGTAGATCCAGAAAAAACAAATCACAATATACCTTCTCAGCACAACAAAGAAACCTCCTGCTAGTGTGGATTCCTTCGAAAGCAACACGCCTTTCTGCGGCCTTCCCATGTTCATTGCAGAGAACAAGCAACTCCGTTTCAGGTCCCTCGAAATCGGAGTCTTCAGTGATAGCAGGGATCTGTAGTGCATAGGAATACCCGTCATTTGATCCATATGTCAGCAAAACAAGCTCATTCAAGAAATCCCCCAAATCACAAACCCTAACCCTAAAAATCTTAACTTACCTTAATTCTGCCGTCGTCAGAACCTGAGCTGACGTACTCCATGGTGTGATCACTGCTATCGGACCAATCGCTCCAGGACACCATGGCGACGCCGTGGGGGTGCGGTGACGCGACTGCGGGTGCGGCGAGCAAAGCAGAGGAGCAAGACAGAGGAGGAGTGAGCGAGAGAGCAGCGAGATAGAGTGGGGAGTGGGGGCAGCACCGACCGGTCTTTTGACCGGTCCATCAAACAAAGGCATACGGCGCCGTCAAACACCGTCTAACGGCTGTCCGGACGGCCGACGGTGCCTCGTACCCCAAAAAAAAGGGCCCCACTGTCATAAACAAGCTTAACTGACCTCGATCCGCTGATCAGTACTTTCTGCAAAAAGATTACGGAAGAATTGTATTGTAGTGGTTTTCACAAATCTTGTTTTCAAAATGGTGGTTTTGTGCAATTTAGTCCTGGCGCAGTGCCGCGCCGACATCACCGCGTCCGACTGTCTCACATGCCTCAACGCCTCGGTGCAGGACATGGCCAGCCAGTGCCCCGGCCGGAGAAATTCCATGCTCGTCTACGACACCTGCCTGCTGCGCCACGCCAGCGCGAGCTTCTTCGGCGCCGCCGACACGTCGTGGGTCAAGTACTGGTGGAATCCGCAGAACGCCGCGCAGCCGGAGCGGTTCGCGTCGCTGCTGGGCCCGCTGATGGGCAACCTCACCCAGAGGGCGGCGTACGCGTCTCCGCGGATGTTCGCCGTCGGCACGGCCGACGTGACGTCCTCCGACAGGATCTACGGCATGGCGCAGTGTACGCGCGACCTCGATAACGACGACTGCCACGGCTGCCTCTTCACTGCCGTCTCAAGGATCCCGACCTGCTGCGCCGGGAAGCGGGGTGGCCAGGTCATCTTCCCGACTTGCTCCATCCGGTTCGGGGTCTACCCTTTCTTCAACTCCCCTTCTGAGGCGGCCATCTCTCAGGCGGCCATGTCGCCGACGCTGCCGCCGCCGCCAGCAGGTGCGCGTAGCGACTACTCCACGCCCGGAAGCACCGGTGACGGTGAGTCAATGCATGCCTTCTGTCTGGGTCAAACTTGGTGGTACAATGGCTCACGCGCTTGTACGTACGTACTAGTACTAGTACTACGTAGTGCTTATGAATGCACACTTTACATATGGAGGTGGGGCTAGGTCTTAATCAAGTCTAAGTCAAATGAGATAACATACAAGAGAGAAAAAGGAAAGAAAATTTAAAAAGAAAATTTTACATAGATCCTACTATAAGATCTTACGGTTATAACGTCAACCGAGACTTAATGAAGCCTCAGACTGTTTACATATTGGGATCACCTATGCAGCTGTGCTACAGTTGCCTGATTTTTTAATATAAAAAACACCTAAATCTAAATCGGGCAATGCTACACTTACGTAACGATTCTTACAATCTGATGTGGTGGTTCTATATTGGGTCGAATTTGAGGACACAGGCCCACCTTAAAAATCAGGAGGAGAGGGGAGGGGGGAAGTTTAGTTAGCATGAAGTGGATTTCCGTAAGGCTTCGTAAATCCAAATTTTTGTTTAAAAGAACCATCTGCCTAATGAAATTAACAAAAAAAACTACCTTTGAGATGAATTGACATAAAAGACCGGTTGCTCCGTGGCGGCAGGCGCGTCAGCCGACACGTGGCGCCTGTCGCCACGCGCGGAGGCGACAGCTGCCGCGGAACAGAAATCGATGCCTAGCCGCGAGCACGACGGAACGGAATGGGCTGTGGGGCCTGGCACGCAGCCCACGTGGAGGCTGCCGCCACTCCAGCAGGCGGCGTATATTGTTTCCCCTAAATATTTGACCCCGCTAGACCGCTGGATCCCTCTAAATAATTTTATCTCTTGTCATATCATACTTTCCACGTATACGTGCAAGCTTCGCTTCAGCTCAGAAATAAAAAACGTACATGCAGGCTTTTCTTTTCAGCAACAAATCTCAGCAGCTACGCCCACGTGCCTGAACAGCTCAGCTCCCACTATGCCTGCGCCTGGCCTTCGTGCACTCCAGCCGCCTCATATAGAACTCGAGCATATGAAAAAACAAAGCATGCCGCCGGATGGAGTGGCGGCAGCTTCCACGTGGGCTGAGAGCCAGGCCCCACGGCCCACTCCGTTCCGTCGCTGGCGCTGTTTTCTGTCATGTGGCGGCAGGGGCTGCCGCCTCCGCGTGTGGCGGCCGGCGCCACGTGTCAGCTGACGCGCTTGCCGCCACGGTCTACCTGGTCTCTTTTGCTAATTTGATTTAAGGATGGTCTTTTTTATCAATTGCATTGATCTCAGGTGGTCTTTTTGAATAAAAATTCCGTAAATCCATAAGTAGGTGTAGCATTATTTATCTAAATCAACATCCAAGGACCATTCATCACAGCAGCACCATTATTCTTCCTCTCGGCCACGCACAATAAAGACATGCTCCCGCCTTATGTGTCGATGCCCGCGCCCGCTCACCTTGTCGTCCACCCTCCCCTAAACTGCCTTCCACTATCATACTGCCACCACCCCAACCATCCCTCTAAATCACGTTACCGTGTTCTTCGGTGCAGATAACCCACGTCAACCTCCCCTGAACCATCGCCCACCAATGTGTTCATTGCCTGACCATCACTCCAAATCTACCCATCTCCTGTTTTCTCCATCTTCGATAGCCTGCCCCATCCGAACCATCACCACTCGAACTCCCCTCCACCAGCGACGTCGTTACCACATTGTCTCCCTCTCTGAGTCGATCTTGGCCGAGGCCTCTTTGCGGCGCCTCCGTCAGTTTCACAGCAGATCGACTGACGCAACCAAAAAATTCACACAACTATTAAATAGCAAACCAGTTAAATATTTGGAACAAACTCAATGTGTATTTTACAATTTTAAAGAGCGGGTTATGTCTCTTAGTGGCAGACCTCTCTAAAAGATATAGTGTTTCTATAAACTATAGCGCACTATTTAAAACGTTTTTTCTAACAAAGTCTTTTAGCGCAGGATCGCTTTAGACGCTATGGGGCGCTATTTAAAACCATGGTGCTTTCCCCTGCCCTAAAGTAACGTTCGCCTTGCATGATTGCAGGAAGTAATGGCGCATCCAGGGTCAAGACAGTTCTTGCCGCCTCAATTCCTCTTGTTGCTGTAATGCTGGTCATTGCTTGCTACCTCAGTAAAAGGAATAAGAAATCACACGAGCATGTTTCAATTGCAAGCGCCGGTAACTTGATGCTTCTCATTTGCTTCATGTCAAGTAATTTGCACAAGTTTATCCTCCAAAAAAATTGCACAAGTTTAATTCTCTGTTTTTTTTTCTTGTGAAGATGGAGAAGACTGGAGAAGTTCAGAGACGCTCCTGTATGATTTGAGTACTCTACGAGCTGCCACAGACAATTTCTCTGAAGACAACTTACTTGGAGAAGGCGGATTTGGGACAGTGTACAAAGTAATTAACACAACACTGCAAATTAATTTCTCGGCGAAATGGCTAACTGTCGGAGGACTAATTGATTTGTGTCTTCTCCTGGGTATGATGCAGGATGGGCAGGAGATTGCAGTGAAGAGGTTGTCGAAAACCTCACGGCAAGGGCATTTGGAGATGAAGACCGAGGTTGTGTTGCTTGCGAAGCTCAAGCACAAGAATCTGGTGCGCTTGTTAGGTTGCTGCATCCAAGAGGGGGAGAAACTCCTCGTTTACGAGTTCCTCTGCAACAAAAGCCTTGACAAAATCCTATTCGGTATGTATAATCTATAATGTACCTAATAAATAATGAGTGTGGTTTTCCATGTCATTTCAATCGATTACCATGCATGCATGCAGAACCTTCAAGGCATCAAGAGCTAAGATGGGAGAACAGGTACAAGATCATCCAAGGGATCGCCCGAGGTCTTCTTTATCTTCATGAAGACTCGAGATTGACGATCATCCACCGGGATCTCAAGGCGAGCAACATCTTGTTAGACCCCAACATGAACCCCAAGATCTCTGATTTTGGGCTTGCCAAGCTATTCCCCATTGATGTTAGCGTAGGAAACACAAGCCGCATTGCCGGAACATAGTGAGTTTCTTGCTGCCTCCAAGTTCTGTCAGCAGTCAGCACAGCAACAACAATAGTAGTCCATGCATACACATGTCCACTTAAAACTTAGCTTAACATCTTTGTCTGAATCCAGCGGATACATGGCGCCGGAATACGCCCTGCGTGGCATCTTCTCGGCCAAGTCAGACGTGTTCAGTTACGGCGTCCTTGTTCTGGAGATCGTCACAGGCCGCCGCAACTACTGCTGCCAGCATTCAGGAGGATCTGAAGATCTTGTAGCCACTGTACGTTAAGCTCTCGTTTTTCTTCCACATCACACACTCTGCGGCTAGGCAGGCTACATCTCAATTCAGTGTTTAGAAAGCAATGACCAGAGCATTTTTCTTCCACATCACACACTCTGCGGCTAGGCAGGCTACATCTCAATTCAGTGTTTAGAAAGCAATGACCAGAGCATTTTTCTTCCACATCACACACTATGGGCAGGTCTGGAGGCACTGGAGCCGCGGGAGCATGTCGCGGCTGCTAAACTGCTGCTCGGCCGACGCGCTCCGGCCGCAGGAGATGCTTCGCTGCATCCACGTAGGGCTGCTCTGCGTCCAGCAAGACGCGCACCTTCGGCCCAGCATGGCGAGCGTCGATGCCATGCTCAACAGCCGCTCGATTACGCTCCAGGCGCCCACGGCGCCGGCCTTCATTGTTCCGAGCAGCACGACTGCGTTGGGGAGGAGCATCGGACACAAGGCGGATCCAAATGAATTAGATCGTGCGCTGTCAATAAACGATGCTTCCATTTCTGATTTGGAGCCACGGTCATGATGGCTAGAATGTGCTCCACTTGATTGCTCTGTTGGATGATGTTGATTAAATGGACAAACGGAGTAGTAGTGAATTGGTTACAACACTTGGCTGTTCCACTGGGCTAATTTGTTGATGCGAATAATGGATTTCCTAACCATGCAATACCGGAACAGGGTTCGATGCGGACGGCCGCAAGTATGCCGACGGCTACCGTCGGCCTAATCCAGACTATGCCGACTGCCGGCCCCAGGCTGTCGGCGTACAACAGCTGTCGGGCTATCCCAGTGTACGCCGACGGCCCACGTCGGCATAGACGAATCTATGCCTACAGCTGCCGTCGGCATATACCGGCTGTCGGCATAGCTGCGGGCCCGGCGACCACGCCCTTGACAGGCGGCTAACGGTGTCAGATCTATGCCGACGGCGGGGACGGGCGGCCGTCGGCATAGATATGAACGCCACGTCATCGATCCAAGGCGCACAGACCAAGGCCTATGCCGACGGCTGCCGTCGGCATAGATGCCACGTCATCGATCCGCACCGCGCCGTCCATCTGCCCTGGCCACAACTATGCCAACGGCTTTGCCGTCGGCATACATATATTTTTTCCTTTTTTTCCATAGCCATATTTTATGTTTTCTTACATATTATTATCTGACTAACTTACATATAGCATGTGTTAATATAAGCATACATACATTATTTTCGGTTTATACGTAGGGGTGTGAGCCCCCTCACGGACGGCGCCGCCTCCAGCCGGCACCTGGAGTGGGGAACTGCCGCATCGGGTCTATAGGAAGGGGACTTTGCTCCCAAGTGTTTATATATATCGGATGACCTACCACAACCGGGTGGTGTTGTGGCATGTCCGAAGAGGCGGCACACCTCTCCGGGACGTGGCCCCCCTCACGGACAGCGCCGCAGCCGGCACCTGGAGGGGGGAAACGGACGCGTCGGGTCTACACGGAGGGGATGTAGCTGTCGGTTTGGCCCAGATGTTGCTCCCAGGTGTCCTCTGTGCTGACCTGACACAACCGGGTGGAGAGGCCCACTGGTCAAAGCCCGTCCGTGGGAAGTCAAAGGGCTAGATCTCGTGGTCAACCGCTTCAGGGTTAGGCGGGACGGGGCCCTGGGGGGTAGCAATGCCACCAGAGCATCGCACCGGCCCCTCATACATGCGGGATGGTGTTGTGGCATGTCCGAAGAGGCGGCAGCGTCTCCGGGGTGTGCCCTCCCTCACGGACGGCGCCGCCGCCGGCACCTGGAGGGGGGAAACGGACGCGTCGGGTCTACACGGATGGGATCTTGCTGTGGGTCTGGCCCGGATGTTTCTCCAAAGTGTTCCTATGGGCTGACCTAACACATCCGGGTGGTGAGGTCCATTGGTCAAAGCCCATCCGTGCAAAGTCAAAGGGCTAGATCCCGTGGTCAAACACAACATGGTTAGGTGGGACGGGGGCCCTGGGGGTAGCAATGCCACCAGAGTGTCGCACTGGGCCCTCATACATGCGGGGTGGTGTGGTGGCATGTCCGAAGAGGCGGGACGCGTCTCCGGGGCGTGCCCCCCCCCTCAAGGACGACGATGACACGGTAGTAGACGTTCTGCGGTAATGATGCGGCGTGAATATTATTAAATACTCGAAGCGCGATAAAATCATGAGTTTTTTTGCACGACGTGGGCACATGTGCTATAGGAACGATGGTAAGTTTTTCATAATTTTTGGTGATGGAGAAGTATCCAAAAAATTCCCTCTACGCGGATTGCCCTTCGCGCGTCTACGGCTGTGGCCGGCGGCCTCCGGGGGCTAGCATGCCGCCAAATCTTGCGTAGGTGGCCTCTCACAAGTCTGGAAGTGTTGTGGCGGTTGCAAACGTCCGGCACGCGTGTCCGGGGTGTGCCCCCCCTCACGGACGGCGATGACACGACACCTGGAGGGGGGAAACGGACGCATCGGGTCTACACGGAGGGGATCTTGCTATGGGTCTGGCCCGGATGTTGCTCCAAAGTGTTCCTATGGGCCGACCTAACACAACCGGGTGGGGAGGTCTACTCGTCAAAGACCGTCCGTGCAAAGTCAAAGGACTAGATCCCGTGGTCAAACGCTATAGGGTTAGGTGGGACGAGCGCCCTGGGGGGGTAGCAATGCCACCAGAGCGTCGCACCAGGCCCTCATACATGCGGGGTGGTGTTGTGGCATGTCAAAAGAGGCGGGACACGTCTCCGGGGCGTGGCCCCCCCTCACGGACGGCGATGACAGGTAGTAGACATTATGCGGTAACGATGCGGCGTGAATATTACTAAATACACGGAGCGCGATAAAATCATGAGTTTTTTTGCACGACGTGGGCACATGTGCTATAGGAACGATGGTATTTTTTTCATTATTTTTGGTGATGGAGAAGTATCTGAAAAATTCCCTCTACGCGGATTGCCCTTCGCGCGTCCACGGCTGTGACCGGCGGCCTCCGGGGCTAGCATGCCGCCAAATCTTGCATAGGCGGCCTCTCACAAGTCTGGAAGTGTTGTGGCGGTTGCAAACGCCCGGCACGCATGACTGGGGTGTGCCCCCCCTCACGCACGGCGCCGCCGCCGGCACCTGGAGGGGGGGAACGGACGCGTCGGGTCTACACGGAAGGGATCTTGCTGTGGGTCTGGCCCGGATGTTGCTCCAAAGTGTTCCTATGGGCTGACCTAACACAACCAGGTGGTGAGGTCCAGTGGTCAAAGCCCGTCTGTGCAAAGTCAAAGGGCTAGATCCCGTGGTCAAATGCTACATGGTTAGGCGGGACGGGGGCCCTGCGGGGGGGTAGCCATGCCACCGGAGCGTCGCACCGGCCCTCATACATGCGCGGTGGTGTGGTGGCATGTCCGAAGAGGCGGGACGCGTCTCCGGGGCATGCCCCCCCTCACGGACGGCGATGACACGGTAGTAGACGTTCTGCGGTAACGATGCGGCGTGAATATTATTAAATACTCGGAGCGCGATAAAATCATGAGTTTTTTTGCACGACGTGGGCACATGTGCTATAGGAACGATGGTAAGTTTTTCATAATTTTTGGTGATGGAGAAGTATCCAAAAAATTCCCTCTACGCGGATTGCCCTTCATGCGTCTACGGCTGTGGCCGGCGGCCTCCGGGGGCTAGCATGCCACCAAATCTTGCGTAGGCTGCCTCTCACAAGACTGGAAGTGTTGTGGCGGTTGCAAATGCCCGGCACGCGTGTCCGGGATGTGCCCCCTGTCAGTGTCAAAACCGGCGGATCTCAGGTAGGGGGTCCCGAACTGTGCGTCTAGGCGGATGGTAACAGGAGACAAGGGACACGATGTTTTACCCAGGTTCGGGCCCTCTTGATGGAGGTAAAACCCTACGTCCTGCTTGATTAATATTGATGGTATGGGTAGTACAAGAGTAGATCTACCACGAGATCAAGGAGGCTAAACCCTAGAAGCTAGCCTATGGTATGATTGTTATGTTGTCCTACGGACTAAAACCCTCCGGTTTATATAGACACCAGAGAGGGCTAGGGTTACACAGAGTCGGTTACAATGGTAGGAGATCTGAATATCCGTATCGCCAAGCTTGCCTTCCACGCCAAGGAAATTCCCTTCCGGACACGGGACGGAGTCTTCAATCTTGTATCTTCATAGTCCAGGAGTCCGGCTGAAGGTATAGTCCGGCTATCCAGACACCCCCTAATCCAGGACTCCCTCAGTATCCCCTGAACCAGGCTTTAATGACGACGAGTCCGGCGCGCAGATTGTCTTCGGCATTGCAAGGCGAGTTCCTCCTCCAAGTACTTCATAGAAGATTTTGAACACAAAGGACAGTGTCCGGCTCTGCAAAATAAGTTTCCACATATTGCCATAGAGAGAATAGCATTTACACAAATCTAATCTGCTGACATATTCCACAGCGTGTCATCACACCACGGCCAAGCCTTTATTCGAATCGTTTTTACTCCCCCACCTCAGTGCGTTTTGCGAGGTGGTTTCCTTGGCACGTCTTGTCAAAGCAGAGATCGTGTTCCCTTTATTTACGGGATTCTCATCAATATGGACGTGGGTAACCCAACCGCGCCATTGATTACGGCGCTTGGGAGATAAGCGAGTTTTATCAGGCTGGTGGGGACGCATAGCCGCATCCGCCCATATAAGGGGATAAGGATCCACCTCTTTCACCTACGCCTTCTTCCTCCTTTGCTTATCCATTCTCCGCGCACTCGAGCTCCAGCGCCCAAGTCCGCACTTCCCACCTCGACCTACTCCAGCCATGTCCGGAGCGGGAGGCAAGTGGATGGTCTCCTCCGTCACGGAGGGGCACATCAAAAAACTTAGGAAGGCCGGATACTTGTCTAACGACATCGCGCACCGGCTTCCCGAAGAGGGGCAGCTCCTCCCCACCCCAAGGCCCCATGAGAGGGTAGTGTTCCTTCCCCACTTCCTCCGCGGACTGGGTTTTCCTATCCACCCATTCGTCCGGGGGCTCATGTTCTACTATGGCCTGGATTTCCACGATCTGGCCCCGAACTTTGTCCTCAACATCTCGGCGTTTATCGTCGTGTGCGAGGCTTTCCTCTGCATCCGCCCCCATTTCGGCCTATGGCTCAAGACCTTCAACGTCAAGCCAAAGGTGGTGCGCGGCAACCAGGCGGAGTGCGGAGGTGCCATGGTGGGCAAGATGGCCAACGTCCTATGGCTCGAGGGCTCCTTTGTGGAGACCCTGAAGGGGTGGCAATCGGGGTGGTTTTACATCACCGAGCCGCGCGACCCTGAGTGGGTCGCGGCCCCTAAATTCCGGTCCGGACCCCCACGCGGCTCACGTCCTGGAAAGAGACGAGCCTGTCGTGGGGCAACAAAGGAGCTGTGACTGGACTGCAAACATGCATCCAAACCCTGGTGAACAAGCAGCTCAAGCTTGTCAATGTAGTCCAGGTTATGCTCGTCCGCCGGATCCTCCCGTGTCAACAACGGGATTTCAACCTGTGGGAGTTCGACCCGGCGCAGCACCAAACTCTGAGAAGGCTCTTCGACACGACATACAAAGATGCCTGGAAGGTGCTTTTTAAGGGCGCCGAGGCTCCTGCATCCGCTTTCGAGGACCGTCGGATTCAGCACACAGCATCACGCCAGTGCGGTAAGCTATTTTTTCCTTTTACAGGATGTTAGTTTTTCATAGTCTGACTCTATGCGGGATCTAAACTCCCTTACCTTTGACAGGATTGGCAGGTGAAGTCCGGACAGATAGACTGTCCGACTCCTTTGCCCGAAGACCCAGCCAATGCTCGCTTGGCGAAGCTGCTGGCTCCGGTGCCTTATGTGGTGCCGGAGAAGAAGGCCAAGAAGAAGACCACGGGGACTCGAAAGAGTGCCCGATGTCTGGAGGTGTCGGATTCCTCATCCGATGAATCCGAGACGCGCTCCTCTCATGAAGACGAGGAGGAGGAAGAAGAACCCTCTCCCCCTCCAGCGGGGGGAGGAAAAAAGATGAAGGCCGCCCCAACAGGGGAGGTCGAAGGGTCCAAGAAGGGGAAGACCCTCCCTCTGGACTACTCCACCGACGCCAACGACGGCGAAGAGGAGTGGCCGCACAGGGCCAAGCGCCCGACGAAATCGTAAGTATTCGGATACTAGAGTGATTCATAGTACTCCTTTACGACACAACTTTTCCTTATGTCGAATACAATTGTGCAGCCCGCCCAAGGCCGGGCTCGACGAGTCATCGAGCGGCTCCCTGGATTCGTCGGATGTGAATTCACTTCCGACGGCTACCTCCCCCCTCCCTAGGGACGACGCTGAAGTGTTGTCCCGACAGGTTCCAAGTCACGAGGAGGTGGTCCTGGAGGCGCCGCAAGGCGACTTCCCGGACTCCAGGAGCAAAGGGGACAAGACCCCCCCCCCCCAGGGCTCCATGTCCGGCTTTGAGCCGGACACCGCGCCGGAATCTTCAACGGTTTCGGACTGCGGTAGGCGAACTCCTTCCAAGATGAGCAAGCCTACTGACCCGGCGGCCCCCGTCCAACCGGAGGCGCCGGACAATCTGCTGGAGGTGCTTAACGGCACCTCCATCGACGAGGAGCACCGCAGTATTATGAGTGTGGTGATCCAGAAGGTTCAGTCTGCCAAGAGCGGACTGACTGAAGCTTGTGCCAGCCTTCTAACATGCTTCGAGGTAAGTAAAGAATATGTAAAAATATTACCGCATAGACAGTAGCCCCTGATGCTCTGTTTGGCGTTCGGAAATAAAAGCCGAATAGAGGATCTAATAAAATTCGCAGGAGTCTAACAAAAAATGAGTCAATATGCGTATGCAGGCTTCGCTGCTAGCGACCGCCGCACTGACTGCGGAGGTGGGCACACTGAAGCAGGGCCTCGAGCGGTCCGAGCAAGAGCTCGGCCTTGCCAAGCGGCAGCTCGAGGAGAAAGAAGGTAAGAGATACCTTATAGAAAAATATATAAAAGGTGCAATTGCAAAAAATGATAGGATTAACGTGGCTATTGTAGGGGCCACAACTGAGGTGGTGACCCTCAAGCAGGCGCTGGCCGAGGCCGAGAAGAGAGCGGCCATGGAGCGCACCGAGCGGGAGAAATATGAGGCGCAAGTTGGCGAGGTACGGCAAGAGCTCCAGGCTCTCATGGAAAAACATGAGAGTTTGGAGCTTGACTCAAGGACGCGAGCGTCCGAGCTTGCGGCGGCCATTGAAACTGCCAAGTCTGCCAAGGCCGAATCCCAGAAGGCCCTCCAGGAGTTGGATGCGGTGAAAAAGATAGCGGCGGGTAAGGCATTCTTTATGCAAAGCAAACATATAAAAGTGAGCTACTTGTTACTTACCCGAATCCGGAGCTCTCCAGGAGCATTCACATATCTTCCCCGTAGCATGTCTGATGCCGCCGCATTCTACCGAGCCGAGGAGGGCAGCTCGATGGAGAAGGTGTTCTGGTCTCAGTATGCTGAGGCCGGACACCCTGTGCCCCTGAGCGACCAGCTGAAACAGCTGGTCGAGCTTCACAAGGCGGCCGAACAGGCCATGAAGGGCCTCATAGCTCGGCTGTGGCCTAGAGAGGGTCTGCCTGGGAGCTACTTCGGGCTGGTGCGGCGGTTGGTGGAGGCTTGTCCAAGGCTCGAGGTCATCAAGCACTCCGTCTGCATAGAAGGTGCCCGTAGGGCCCTTGCCCGTGCTAAGGTGCACTGGGGCAAGCTAGATGCGGAGAAGCTTGTGAAGGATGGGCCACCGTCGGGGAAAGAGCATCGCAAGCCCGAGAATTATTATAAGGATGTTCTGAAGGGTGCCCGCCTTGTGGCGGATGAATGTGCCAGGGATGTAATGTTTGAGTAAACTTGCTCGTTTTGTCCTGTGCGCTAAAAACTTGTTCATATGCGCTAAGCAATGCTTTTTGAATTTAAAATATTACCTTTTGTGTGGCCGTTTATCAAAAATTGAGAGATGGCGAGTCGTCGGCTTCTGCCCCCATGCCACTAGTGCTGGGGTGTTCGGGGTAAACCTAGGCGCTCTTTTTCCCATGCTTGGGTCCTTCGAGGGAGGCGCTCAGCACAACGAACGAGGCAATCGGACTATAATGCTTGAACACTCTCACTTAGCCATAGAATTCTATAATTTTAAATTTCGGCGAAGCCCCTAGTATTCGGAAGACCGAGTTCGGGGCGCTATCCACGCCTTGGTCGGACAAAGCCGACTCGTCGCTCTAAGCGGCATAAGTCTTTAGGGACTCGAAGAACCTCTCGAACAGCGACCGGTCTCTCGCTTCATGATGACAGTCAGTTTTAGCTTTCTCTACTGAGGTGCTCAGCCCAGCTCAACTGGGGCACAATCGCAGTAGTTCTCCTAGTGCTACCTTAGCCGATATAGCGGAATGTAAGGCACCAAAACATAGGAGCCGGGCAAACCCAACTATTGACCCAAGACATGATTCAGAGCCGATGCATATAATGCTATAAGTTCGGGGTGCCGCACTTGTGAAAGTGTTCGGACTTTTCACACCATATTGAGGGGTACTTAAGCCCCTGGCGCATTGGCCGTACCACACTGTACGGATGCAACATGTCGTTAATGAACATATATTCATAAAAAGAGTAATGCAAAAATAGATAAAAGCTATGCATTGTTTATTAAAAAGGCTGCGATCAGAGCAGAACGATACAAATGGCGCGATAAGCAAAAGGTTGGACTATTTAACATGTCCGGTCCAGGGGCAGGCCGAGGAATTGTATGCAAAACAGGTATACTGCTCGTGATAGAGACCACCTAGGAGTTCCATAATGCGACACGGCTTGTCTGCTTCCCTGGTTCTTGTATCGTTTGTGCGGCAATTATACTGCCGGACAGGCCTTCCGAAGAATGGAGTCCTAAAAGTAAGAGAAAATTAAAAAAAGAAATCTGCAGCCCCTAGGACGGTTTAAGCCGTGTTTTGGGCGTGCCGGAATGTTCCCCTCCCCCTGTGCCCATGGTATTTCAAGAGCGTAGTTATGTACGCGAAGCACTGGTTTCACTATATCACGAGGGCTAGGGTTGGGGCCGCATTGCTACGCCTGCTCAGAACATGCCAGGCGGTCTTGTTGTAGGTTACTCCGGGCGCGCTTGATAGTGTCTGGCTTTTTAACGGCCGGACTGGATAACTGCCTGAAGAGGCTGCTTTGTACTTCCGCTGCAAGGGCCGCCGTGTGCTCCTCCATTCGGAGAGAGCGTTCGGTGTTTCCATTGACCATTATTACTCCTCGAGGGCCTGGCAACTTGAGCTTAAGGTATGCGTAGTGCGGTACCGCATTGAACATTGCAAATGCGGTTCGCCCGAGCAGTGCGTGATAGCCACTGCGGAACGGGACTATGTCGAAGATTAACTCCTCGCTTCGGAAATTATCCGGAGATCCAAAGACCACTTCAAGTGTAACGGAGCCTGTACAGTTGGCCTCTACACCTGGTATGATGCCTTTAAAGGTCGTTTTGGTGGGCTTAATCCTCGAGGGATCTATGCCCATTTTCCGCACTGTATCCTGGTAAAGCAGGTTCAGGCTGCTGCCGCTGTCCATAAGGACTCTTGTGAGATGAAATCCGTCAATATTGGGTATAGAACCAATGCGGCGAATCCGCCATGACGGATGCTAGTGGGGTAGTCCCATCGATCAAAAGTGATCGGGCAGGAGGACCATGGGTTGAACTTTGGGGCGACGGGCTCCATCGCGTATACGTCCCTTAACGCATGCTTCCGCTCCCTCTTGGGGATGTGGGTTGCATATATCATGTTCACCGTCCGCACTTGTGGGGGAAAACCCTTCTGTCCACTGTTGTTCGGCGGCCGGGGCTCCTCCTCGTCATCGCTATGCAGCCGCTTGTCTCTATTTTTGGCATTTAACTTGCCTGCTTTCTTGAACACCCAACAATCCCTGTTGGTGTGATTGGCTGGCTTTTCGGGGGTGCCATGTATCTGGCACAAGCGGTCGAGTATTCGATCCAAACTGGACGGGCCCCGAGTATTTCTTTTGAATGGCTTTTTCCGCTGACCGGATTTATAGCCTCTGAATCCGGCATTGACTGTCGTATCCTCGGTGTTGTTGCTGTTAATGCGGCGCTTTTGCTTGTTCCGACGCGACCTGCCACTGTTGTCCTTGGTGTCCGAACTACCAGGGTTCTTGGTCAAGTTATTGCTACGAGCTAGCCAGCTGTCTTCTCCCGCGCAAAAGCGGGTCATGAGCGTCGTGAGTGCTGCCATGGATTTCGGCTTTTCCTGTCCAAGGTGCCGGGCGAGCCACTCGTCACGGATGTTGTGCTTGAAGGCTGCTAGGGCCTCTGCGTCCGGACAGTCGACAATTTGATTTTTCTTTGTTAGGAACCGTGTCCAGAATTGCCTGGCCGATTCCTCTGGCTGCTGAATTATGTGGCTTAGGTCATCGGCGTCTGGTGGTCGCACATAAGTGCCCTGGAAGTTATTGAGGAATGCGGCTTCTAGGTCCTCCCAACAACCGATTGACTCTGCTGGCAAGCTGTTAAGCCAATGTCGAGCCGGTCCTTTAAGTTTGAGTGGGAGGTATTTGATGGCGTGTAGATCATCGCTGAGGCCATGTGGATATGAAGGAGATAATCCTCGATCCATACCGTAGGATCTGTTGTGCCATCATATGATTCGATGTTCACGGGTTTGAAACCCTCAGGGATTTGATGATCCATTACTTCATCTGTGAAGCATAGTGGGTATGCGGCGCCTCTGTATTGGGCTATATCACCTCAAACGAGCTTGGTCTATTGTGTTCAGCCCGGCCGGATTTATTATATCCGGAGTGACGATCACCGTCACGTGCCGTGGGGCGCCCGCGCGATCCGTAGATCGACCTCGTTTGCCTTGCCTTGTCCTCCAATATGTCTCGCAAGTCTAGCGCATTCTCCCGTGCCTTAGTATGTTTTGAGCGGCGCCGGGGCCCGGCATGAGTGGAGGGCCGAGAGGCCTCTCTGTCGCGGCCACGAGGTGGCCGGTCGGCTATATCATGCGCTAGTGATGTAGGTTTAGGTGCTTCCTCCTGGGGTAGCGACCTGCGCTTTGGGTAGCTCTAGGAGGGGCATTCGAGTTCATACTCTTCGGCCGCAAGGACTTCAGTCCATCGGTCGGCTAGCAAATCTTGATCGGCTCTAAGCTGTTGCTGCTTTTTCTTGAGGCTGCTTGCCGTGGCCATAAGCCTGCGTTTGAAACGCTCTTGTTCTACGGGATCCTCCGGCCCGACGAATTCGTCGTCGTCGAGGCTTGCCTTGTCTTCGGAGGGAGGCATATAATTATCGTCCTCAACCTCTTTATCTGCTGCTCCCTCATGAGGGCTGGCTTCTCCATCCTCCTGTGCTGAATCTTGCTGGAGGGGGTGTTCTTCGGCGCTATCCGGAGTATTATTATCTCCTGTGCCGGAATCACCGTTTTTTGCTTTGGCGGGATTTAGAGCGGCGCCGCTGACACCGACGCTTAGGCTGTTTTATGGAGGGGTCATCCCCCGCTGTTCCATCGCCATCTCCTTATTTTGGGGTATCCACTATGTATATGCCATACGACGAGGTGGTCTTCCAGTGCCCTATAGGTGCTGGTTCTTGATCGTCTCCTACATCGGCGTCCATACCGTTGATGTCTTCGGAGTCGAAGTCAAGCATGTCGGTTAAATCATCGACAGTGGCTATAAAGTGGGTGGTGGGTGGGCTTTGAATTTCTTCATCGTCCGTATCCAAACCTTGCTGACCTTAGTCCGGCCAGGGCTCTCCTGACAGAGAGAGAGACTTTAGTGACTTCAGAATATCACCAAAAGGCGAGTGCTGGAAGATGTCCGTGGCGGTGAACTCCATGATCGGCGCCCAATCGGATCCGATTGGCAGGGGCGCGGAGGGCTCGGAGTCCGGAGAGGAGTCCGGCCCCTCAGAGTCACGGGCCTTGCGGAGTGCGGGGCTGGTGTTCGGCTCGATCGCCATTGGGATCGCAGCCCCCGAGGCGGCGTCCAACCACTCATCCTCGATCGGCGCAGTTGGCTCCGAATTAAGGGTCGGAACCGATGCATGTGCGGCCTCCAGGGCACAGTTCGGCGGCAGAGCTAGATAATGCCCATCGTGACAATGCGGCGCGCCCGGCTGTGGCTCGAATCCATCAAAGATCAAGTCTCCGCGGATGTCAGCCGTGTAGTTTAAACTTCCAAATCTGACCTGATGGCCAGGGGCGTAGCTTTCGATCTGCTCCAGGTGGCCAAGCGAATTGGCCCGCAGCGGGAAGCCGCCGAAGACGAAGATCTGTCCGGGGAGAAAGGTCTCACCCTGAACTGCATCGCCGTTGATGATCGGGGGAGCCATCGGGCCTAAAGGTGACGACATAGAGGAACTCTCAATGAAAGCACCAATGTCGGTGTCAAAACCGGCGGATCTCGGGTAGGGGGTCCCGAACTGTGCGTCTAGGCGGATGGTAACAGGAGACAAGGGACACGACGTTTTACCCAGGTTCGGACCCTCTTGATGGAGGTAAAACCCTACGTCCTGCTTGATTAATATTGATGATATGGGTAGTACAAGAGTAGATCTACCACGAGATCAAGGAGGCTAAACCCTAGAAGCTAGCCTATGGTATGATTGTTATGTTGTCCTACGGACTAAAACCCTCCGGTTTATATAGACACCGGAGAGGGCTAGGGTTACACAGAGTCGGTTACAATGGTAGGAGATCTGAATATCCGTATCGCCAAGCTTGCCTTCAACGCCAAGGAAAGTCCCTTCTGGACACGGGACGGAGTCTTCAATCTTGTATCTTCATAGTCCAGGAGTCCAGTTGAAGGTATAGTCCGGCTATCCGGACACCCCCTAATCCAGGACTCCCTTAGTAGCCCCTGAACCAGGCTTCAATGATGACGAGTCCAGCGCGCAGATTGTCTTCGGCATTGCAAGGCGGGTTCCTCCTCCAAGTACTTCATAGAAGATTTTGAACACAAAAGACAGTGTCCGTCTCTGCAAAATAAGTTTCCACATATTGCCATAGAGAGAATAGCATTTACACAAATCTAATCTGCTGACATATTCCGCAGTGTGTCATCACACCACGGCCAAGCCTTTATTCGAATCGTTTTTACTCCCCCACCTCAGCGCGTTTTGCGAGGCAGTTTCCTTGGCACGTCTTGTCAAAGCAGAGATCGTGTTCCCTTTATTTATGGAATTCTCATCAATACGGACGTGGGTAACCCAACCGCGCCATTGATTACGACGCTTGGGAGATAAGCGAGTTTTATCAGGCTGGTGGGCACGCATAGCCGCATCCGCCCATATAAGGGGATAAGGATCCACCTCTTTCACCTACGCCTTCTTCCTCCTTTGCTTATCCATTCTCCGCGCACTCGAGCTCCAGCGCCCAAGTCCGCACTTCCCACCTCGACCTACTCCAGCCATGTCCGAAGCGGGAGGCAAGTGGATGGTCTCCTCCTTCACGGAGGGGCACATCAAAAAACTTAGGAAGGCCGGATACTTGTCTAACGACATCGCGCACCGGCTTCCCGAAGAGGGGCAGCTCCTCCCCACCCCAAGGCCCCATGAGAGGGTAGTGTTCCTTCCCCACTTCCTCCACGGACTGGGTTTTCCTATCCACCCATTCGTCTGGGGGCTCATGTTCTACTATGGCCTGGATTTCCACGATCTGGCCCCGAACTTCGTCCTCAACATCTCGGCGTTTATCATCGTGTGCGAGGCTTTCCTATGCATCCGCCCCCATTTCGGCCTATGGCTCAAGACCTTCAACGTCAAGCCAAAGGTGGTGCGCGGCAACCAAGCGGAGTGCGGAGGTGCCATGGCGAGCAAGATGGCCAACGTCCTATGGCTCGAGGGCTCCTTTGTGGAGACCTTGAAGAGGCGGGACGCATCTCCGGGGCGTGGGCCCCCCTCACGGACGGCGATGACACGGTAGTAGTACTTCTGCGGTAACGATGCGGCGTGAATATTACTAAAATCTCGGAGCGCGATAAAATCATGAGTTTTTTTGCACGACGTGGGCACATGTGCTATAGGAACGATGGTATTTTTTCATAAATTTTGGTGATGGAGAAGTATCCGAAAAATTCCCTCTACGTGGATTGCCCTTCGCGCGTCTACGGCTGTGGCCGGCGGCCTCCGGGGGCTAGCATGCCACCAAATCTTGCGTAGGCGGCCTCTCACAAATCTGGAGGTATTGTGGCGGTTGCAAACGCCCAGCACGCGTGTCCGGGGTGTGCCCCCCCTCACGGACGGCGCCACCGCCGGCACCTGGAGGGGGGAAACGGACGCGTCGGGTCTACACGGAGGGGATCTTGCTATGGGTCTGGCCCGGATGTTGCTCCAAAGTGTTCCTATGGGCTGACCTAACACAACCGGGTGATGAGGTCCACTGGTCAAAGCCCGTCCGTGCAAAGTCAAAGGGCTAGATCCCATGGTCAAAAGCTACAAGGTTAGGCGGGACGGGGGGGCCTGGGGGGCGGGGGGTAGCAATGCCACCGGAGCGTCGCACCGGGCCCTCATACATGCGGGGTGGTGTGTTGGCATGTCCGAAGATGCGGGACGCGTCTCCGGGGCATGGCCCCCCCTCACGGACGGCGATGACACGGTAGTAGACATTCTGCGGTAACGATGCGGTGTGAATATTATTAAATACTCGGAGCGCGATAAAATCATGAGTTTTTTTGCACGACGTGGGCACATGTGCTATAGGAATGATGGTAAGTTTTTCATAATTTTTGGTGATGGAGAAGTATCCGAAAAATTACCTCTACGCGGATTGCCCTTCACGCGTCTACGGCTGTGGCCGGCGGCCTCCGGGGGCTAGCATGCCGCTAAATCTTGCGTAGGCGGCCTCTCACAAGTCTGGAAGTGTTGTGGCGGTTGCAAACGCCCGGCACGCGTGTTCGGGGTGTGCCCCCCTCACGGACGGCGATGACACGGCACCTGGAGGGGGGAAACGGACACATCGGTCTACACGGAGGGGATCTTGCTATGGGTGTGGCCCGGATGTTGCTCCAAAGTGTTCCTTTGGGCTGACCTAACACAACCGGGTGGGGAGGTCTGATACATCTCCAACGTATCTATAATTTTTGATTGCTGCATGCTATATTATCTACTGTTTTAGGCAATATTGGGCTTTATTATCCACTTTTATATTATTTTTGGGACTAACCTATTAACCGGAGGCCCACCCCAGATTTGCTGTTTTATGCCTATTTCAGTGTTTCGACGAAAAGGAATACCAAACGGAGTCCAAACAGAAAAATCTTTTTTGGAACGTGATTTTCTTCCCGGTTATGACCCAGGAGACTTGGACTCTATGTTAGAAGATACGGGAGCTGCCCACGAGGGTGGGGGGCGCGCCCACCCCTCTGGGGTGCGCCCCCTGCCTCGTGGGGCCCCCGTGGCTCCTCCGACGTACTTCTGGCTCCCATATATATCCACGTACCCTAAAACTTCCAGAACAGATATTAGATTGGGAGTTCCGCAACCGCAAGCCTCTGTAGCCACGGAAAACCAATCGGGACCCTGTTCCGGCACCCTGTCGGAGGGGGGAACCCTCACCGGTGGCCATCTTCATCATCCCGGCGCTCTCCATGACGAGGAGGGAGTAGTTCACCCTCGGGGCTGAGGGTATGTACCAGTAGCTATCACTAGTAGAAAACGGGCCTATTGTCCCGGTTCGTAAGGGCCTTTTGTCCCGGTTCTTGAACCGGGACTAAAGTTTCATTACTAATGCCCTGACCCTTTAGTCCCGGTTCTAACCAGAACCGGGACAGATGGGCCTCCACGTGGCCTGCGCGCTGAGCCCAGGCAGGAGGGCCTTTGGTCCCGGTTGGTGTCACCAACTGGGACCAATAGGCATCCACGCGTCAGCATTTCTATGGCTGTGGTTTTTGT